>NC_039358.1:102302578-102602578 GCF_003573695.1 Papaver somniferum
ATATTTGCTCAATATTGGTTCAACGATCCATCGAATGAGCAATACTAACTCACTTCATCGTAAGAACTATACCTCTGTCTCATGACATGTTCAATTCATGAGTTTCAGAACATCATGTTCAACTCAATGACTACATGGACTCATCGTCCCATCAAACCACGAAGTCATCAATTGACTAACAATTCACGAGACGTCAATCGTTTCACTTGGGGGGATATCACTTAGGGTTTTGGTCTGGCGGTCTACGGCACGTGTGTTCAAACACACGATGAAATGTGAGCAAGTCGTGCAATCAGTTGAAGGAATTCACGAGGTAGTGGGTGGAAAATCGACCAAGTCTCCACACGTTGAGCAACTGGTTTCAAACACGATCTTCACTTCCCCACTCCTTGATTCCATCAACTGTCACACTTCATGGAATCATGGTGTCTAAAATTCCAGCAATATAAATAAGTCTCTGAATCATGATTGAATCATCAACATCATCAGTATCATCAATCTCACGTCTCATCGGCAACACGAGATCATCAACTCATCAATTGAGTAACTACTCTCAATTGAGCAATTTCAATCACTCAGAGCTTATCGTATTCAGAATTCACACCCACAATCTTTGATTACCATTGATTCCACACATTTCTCAGCTTCCCTCCTACAGATCAACCCATCCTCTCTTGTGACCGAATTTACTCTGGAACGGTCATTGTCTTGATTTAGGCCGGAGTACTACAGATTGATCTCTCGAATCTAAAGCACCCCCTTTGCAGCGGTGCATCTGTGTGAGGTTTAACATTTCGCTCGGTTCGAGGAGTCTCCTCCGTACGGTCGTCTCCTCAATTCCTTAAAAACCAGCAAATCGTTTTTCCCCATCTACAGATTGGCGACCACAGTGGGAGATCATTCTCTCGGTTGCAATCTAACAATTTCACAAGATGGTTGATCTCAGGTCAGGTTCAGTTACGAATCCTAACACAACCGTGCTAGCACTAGCAACAACAACAATCAGAATATCCCGGAGACAATTCCGACCTCCAACACTGATGGTGGTGACACTACTCTCCTCACGCCGAAGGTCATCCACTGTCCGGACGACACCCTGAAGAAGTCAGAGGAGATCCACCGCCTACCATTGCTGATCTTATCAAAGCGCAGGAGACTCTTGCAAAGAACCAGACTGACATGGCTGCTACACAGAAGGAGCTGTGTAATTATCTCAAAACTCTTACTGACAAGATGTCAGAGAAGACTCAAGAGAAGGAAAGGAAAGAGAGGAAATCCTCAGACGACGGTCCTGAAGTAATTCCAATCCATACAGTAGAAGACGACGAAGTCCACAAAACTGCTGCAGACAACTCATCAGCGAAGGGATCATCGAATTTCATCACTCGCGAGGATCTGGAGCACCTTTGGAGAACCGTGGAAAAGACAAAACATCGCATGACCATCGTCATCAACCTTTATCCTGCCGCTAGCAGAGGATTCCACTCCCAAAGGTTACGTTTCTCCAACCTTCACCTTATATGATGGAACTGGCAATGCTCGGGAACATGTCTCTCGTTTTCTCGAAGCCCTGGGAGAACATGAACATAATCATGTCGTTCGTCTCAAGGAATTCTCAAAATCTCTGAAAGGCAGAGCATACACCTGGTATAACAACATACACCAGGGACTATCAACAATTGGGGAGAAATGGTTAACGCATTCTACAGGAAATACTTCTTCGTGTCAGAACAAGTCACCCTCTCCGACCTTGGAAGGATGTTTCAGAGGGTCAGTGAAAATCCCAATGATTATGTGAAAAGTTCAGAGTCCAAGCCCTGGATTGTCATGACCCAAACGTCACGGAGCAACAACTGGTGGACTTGTGCATCAATGGCATGCTCCCGGTCTACAGGGCCTTGCTGGAAAACCTTCGATTCCAGACTTTCTCAGAGCTTCACGAAGCTGCGAAGAGGTCGGCAACCACTGCACCCGCTCTTTTGGAAAGAGAAAGTCTACAAAGACTGAGGATTCAAAAGACACTCGAGGAAGCAGGCGTTTGATCAACAAGCAGTACAACCTGCAACCTTCAACAAATGTTGTCGCAGAAGGGAGTAAGAAAAGCAGAACCACACACAAGCAGACTTCCTCCACCCCTTCAAAGGCACACAAGAAGGAGAATTCGAAAATCCCTCTCAGCATACGGAAGATCCAGAAGCACCTGATTTTCCCTGTTCAATGGAAGAAGTTAATGAACTACTCGATGCCTGGATCCAAGATGGTGCAATCAAATTGCCTTATGTAAAAAAGGAACCAACTGAAGAAGCCATGGAAAATCCTCGGTATTGACGCTTCCATAGATATGTCAGCCATCCCACAAGTGATTGCAAAATTTTGAAGCGCATATTCAAAGAAAAGGTCGAATCAGGAGAGCTCAACCTGGGGACTGAGGGAGTACCCAAAAAACCCCTCCCAGTCAGAACTTTTACCATCTCTGAACCTCATGTCAAGGAAGCGGTCCAATCTCTGATCGAACATGTCTGCGAGTTGTTGTATCTTTCGAAAGCTCAAAGGAAAGACATGTTTGATGCACCGAACCACATCGTGTCCGAAAAACGTCTTCTGATCCAAGAGACCACCATCGAACCTTCAGCCACCGACAAAGAAATGTATGACTGGGGACTGCTCACCACAGTGCACATTAAAGGAAATGAGTTCAAGAGGGCGTTCGTCGATGTTGGTACCGCTGTCAACATCATCCCTTTGAAAACTCTCAGAGCTGTTGGTATTACTCGACAGGAAGCCACCCACGCTCCCATAGCAATCAGGGACCACGAAGGAATCTCCAGAGACGCATACGGCTTCATCACTCTCAAAGTTACGGAAAGATTGATCTGCACTGAGGCCAAGTTTTTCATAATCCGGGAAGACCCTGGATACGACATGGTCCTTGGGAGAGCTTGAATTTATAATGGAAGGACAACGATGCCTTCAACACATCCTGTCATCGACAAGGATTCCGAGTCGAAAGATGAAGCATAGGTGATAGACGCATTTATGTGTCTAATATATCTCATTTGTATATACTGTTAGTGCCCATTTTTATACTTATTATGGTGTTTTATTTTTTTATAGGTGTTTTTGGAAAAATAATCTTTTGAGGCGAAATTGGTTTAAAATGCGGCTTTGGAGCTCCGTTGATAGCGCACCGGAAGTACCCCAGAAGTGCACCGGAAACATCCCAGAAATGTCCTGGAAGAACCCAAAAAAATTACTATTTCCACCCAAAATTACTATTTCAGCCCAAATTGCTAAGAGCAACTGCAATGGACGAGTAAACCCAAATTTTCATTCGAGTGGGCTGGCGTAGTGGGACGGACCATCGATCAAAATTTGATCAAAGAGTAAAATCCAGACCAAATTTGGTCTGCGATCAGGACCAAATCCAAATATAGTCGGGCGTTGATATAATCTCCGCTACACATCGGGCGTTGATATAATCTCCGCCATTCATCGGGCGTTGATATAATGTACGCATGAAACGGGGCGTTGATATAATGTACGCCTGAAACGGGGCGTTGATATAATGTACGCCCGATGGGGCGTTGATATAATGTACGCATGAAACGGGGCGTTGATATACTTAACGCCCCACTTTCACAAATTTATGAAACTTACATGGGGCGGGCTTTATACCTCCGCCCCATTTTTTTTTTTTTTGTTTTGTTTCTGAAGCGTATACTATACCAACGCCCCACTCGCGCGTTATCTTTACCAACGCCCCATTCAGGCGTTATCTTTACCAACGTCTGATCCCAGGCGTAATGTTTAAACTTTGTACATAAGACATCAACATGATCATATGAATGCTATTGTGATTATGTATGGGTATGAGTGAAGGTTTCATCCTAGGAAACAATGTTTTACATTCGTTTAAAGGAAGTAAGTTCATAAACTCGTTTTGTGAATCGAAAGGGATATCGCTAGGCTTATTGGTATTGTTATTCATTGCAAATCTATTTTGAATTACCAAAATGTGTGTTTAGTATAACCGCTCATAAACTTATTTATGTATCTTGGTAAAACTATTCAGAAGGCCTGACTTATGTATTGGTATGAATTTTATTAGTCAAACCGGTCTTAAGTAATCACTCAAGATGGTATGATCGATGCCTTGTAAATAGCAACTTTTATCTAGTCATTTGGGAACCGATCCTAGTAAGGGGTGCAACAAATTTACAAGAGGGAATCGATCCTTGTAAGAGGTGCAACACGTTTTTAGTAGATAGGGGAACCGATCTACTAGTATTTTTCTTGTTTAAAAGTGAAAGGTCTAAGTTATTTTTGAGAATAATTAGAGCCTGATGAGAAAAATAAAGTTAATTCTGATCTTTATTTTGGTCTTATCGAACAAGCTAGTGTATTTGTACAATCGGTTTAGCAAAAGAACTAAGGTGCTTAGTCGACTTTTGATGTGTAAACTATTAGGGAAAATTGCTTCGGACAATTTTTTCCTAGATAACATGTTAAAACCAAATTACTTGTAGTTTCGGTTTTGATATTGGTTATCTAAAATGGTGTGTAAAACCCTCGTGCTCAACTCTTATAGGTTTGCAAATTCTCTTTGTGAGATTTGTAAGATCCTTTCGGTTTGTCCTTTACTTTTTCGTTTCTTTGTCACTTTGTGACAAAATGGGGAGAAATATATGGAGTAAACAAGTGATATTGACTTGTTGTGAGTTGGTATCACTAAGGGAAAGGACATTTGTGCTAAAACGTTTATTCTAACGAAAAGAGTGAAAGCATAGACTAAGGGGGAGTCACATACCATATGATATGTAGTTACGAGGAACTATATTAAAATAAAAAAGACGTGCTGATTGGAAATATGCCTATCTTAACTTTAGGGGGAGTATTAGCTTTGTTATTAGTATAATGTCAACAACGACATTTAAGGATAATTTAATGAAAATTTTGTGTTGTTGAACTTGGAATCAAGCGTATGTGTATAATGAATTTTTGTAATTTGTTTATCCATATGATGTAAGAGCTTTGTCACTAAAATTGACAAAGGGGGAGATTATTAGAGCATAGCTTGGTTGAACCCACCAAGCGTTGGTATGTCAAGTTTCGTTGTCATATTTTAGTGAATCAAAACTCATTTAAAGAGCCGCTTGATTATATACTAGAGACAACTTCGTATAAGTTAGCTTGAAAGTGTTAGGATATGAGACTTACAAGTATTACATGAAGACTTGAAGAATGTGAAGAAGTATGGAGCTACGACGACAACATCATCCTTCTTGTAGATGGTGGATTTTCGACAAAGGATAAATTCGTAAAATCATAATTACACGAAGCTGTGATTCAGCAATCATACGTGAGTATCGAGACACGGGTCTCTCATCGAATTCTCAACGGAGAGTACTTTCTCTCAGAGTACATGTACATATGTAGTCTCACGGCCGGACAACGACATATCTCATAAATACTGAACACTTTCAGTGATTATTTCTATATAGTATCACGAGATGGACGGCTCCTAGAAAGCTTGCTCTTCTAGTATAGAGCGATAACGTCTTCAGGAACAAACAACGAGTTTACCCTGACTATATAAAGGATATGACTTACCGACAAGCTTATATCGGGATAATTTATGCTCCTAGACAGCTTGCTCTGCTAGTATAGATCCACAAAGTTAATTATTCCTAATTAAAATTAATTTTTCCGTGACATTCACTACTGAATTCCCAGAATAATTTATTATTGCTCCTATTCCATGGTCGAATCCACGACTGGTCCCGTGGAATGGCAATAACAATTGCTCCTATTCCATGGTGAAATCCACGACTGATCCCATGGAATGGAAATAAACAATTGTTCTGATTCTATGATTGAATCCACGACTTGATCTCATAGAATAGCAATAACTATATTATCTCATTACTCCGATTTCATGATCGAATCCACAACTGGTCTCATAAATGGTAATAGATAAATCTTAATTACTCCGATTCTATGGTCGAATCTACGATCCCGTGGAATGGTAATGCTCACTTTATTATTCTGAATTCATAGTCGAATCCTCAGCTGCTCCTATGAATTAATAATAAACATCTTATTGCTCAGTTTTGTGAATTATTCTCCACCGAATTCCACAATTAGTAATAAATAATCAACAATCGGGCGTCTGAGCTACCTCTAAGTAAGCCCCGATTCAAATGGTGAAGGTGTATTCAACGACGATACACTAACAGTCACCGCACGAACGAGTATTTCAAAAATACAACGAAACGATGAACCTATGCAAAATAGGGAAGAAAATAATAAATAATTAAAAATATTGACCAGGGTGCTGGGAGCACGGACACACGACCGACCGACCGTGTCATGGTCAATCCCACGCCAGTTTTATATTTTTAATGCATTTTTATTATTTTCCATGATTTGATGAAAATTCTCTCATTTTATCAAATCTCCTTCGTCTCGAGGAAACTCCTCGGTTTCATGGTACTTCCATAAATCCATAACAAATAATATAAAATTAAGGAAAGGAGTGTGGGGCGTGACCATTGGCCAACTAGCCATGCCTTGGTCCCAACCAGCCCCACACCCCACGGTTCCTTATTATTTTATTATTTTTTATTATTTCTCTAATTTCATGAAAAAACTCCTTGATTTCATGGTATTTTGCACAAATCATCAAATAATAATAATAAAATAAAACAAATTATGAAAACTTGTGGGACCGGGCCTTGGCCGGCCGGTCCCACGTGCCCCTTTGTTTTATTATTTTATTATTAATTTTCCTTGAATTCATCAAATTCCTTGATTTCATGGTATTTCTCTCAAATTAGTGAAAAAAACCCTCAAATCATCAAAAATACCTAAAAAATATTAAAAAATTATGAAAAACTCGTGGGGCCGGTCCATAGCCGGCCGACCATGCCTCCATGGTCCCACACGCCCTTGTTTTATTATTTTAATATTTTTTGCTTCCCTGATCTCATGAAAACTCCTTCAATTCATGGAAACTCCCTAAATTCATCAAATTTCTCAAATTTCATGAATTTTTCATAAAATCATCAAAATATTATAAAATTAAGGAAAAGGCACCACGGGACCGTGGTCACGACCGGACAACCATGCCTTGACCACGGCAGTCCCACGCCTCCTCATTCCTTATTTTATAATTATTTTTCATCATCTCATGGTGTTTTCCTCAGTTTCGTCGAAACCCTAATTTTGGCATATTTTCCCGAATGGATGCTCAATTGCACGCCAGAAAATATCAAAATTCTCAGGACTGAGACGCAGACGCCTTGGGGACACGATCACGCTATCTTGACCGACCAAGATTGTCTCTTTGGCTCACGGAAGCCGGTCCATCAATTTTCACAGTTTTGACCTAATTTGCACAATTGCTCGTATTAGGTCCAAAACTCTCCCAAACACTTTGGATTTTCATGAAATGATCGTCAGGCGGTCACGGGACAACCCAGGGCCGGTTTCATGACTCCATGGTCGGTCCCTCGCCTCGTCATAATTAATTAGGTTTTCTCACCTAAGGCTCAGACGAGCATTTTTGAATAAATGATTAAGCCAGCATTTGATCATTCTTTCACCAACAAATCATCAAATCTTCATGAGTTCTTTGTATTTGCTCACGTGAGCATATGGACACTACATGGTTGATCCACGGTCCCATAGTCGCTCCCTCCTTCGTCCCATGGTTAAATTCTGACGAACCATGAATTGATCATCAATTGATCAAATTAGGGTTTCTGAATCCAAGGATCATCATTCCAGATTCCAACCTTAATAATTTTAACGACCTCATGGTCATTAATTTTATTAATTATGCTCGGTTCAACGACCAGTATTCTAATTAATATTTTTGGTACGCTGCCAATACCATCAGATGAGCAACACATGCTCAGACGATCAAATATTCAACAATTCATCACATGAGCAACACTTGCTCAGATGATAATATTTGCTCAATATTGGTTCAACAATCCATCGAATGAGCAATACTTGCTCACTTCATCGTAAGAACTATACCTCTGTCTCATGACATGTTCAATTCATGAGTTTCAGAACATCATGTTCAACTCAGACTACATGGACTCATCGTCCCATCAAACCACGAAGTCATCAATTGACTAACAAACCACGAGACGTCAATCGTGTCACTTGGGGGGATATCACTTAGGGTTTTGGTCTGGCGGTCTACGGCACGTGTGTTCAAACACACGATGGAATGTGAGCAAGTCGTGCAATCAGTTGAAGGAATTCACGAGGTAGTGGGTGGAAAATCGACCAAGTCTCCACACGTTGAGCAACTGGTTTCAAACACGATCTCCACTTCCCCACTCCTTGATTCCATCAACTGTCACACTTCATGGAATCATGGTGTCTAAAATTCCAGCAATATAAATAAGTCTCTGAATCATGATTGAATCATCACATCAGTATCATCAATCTCACGTCTCATCGACAACACGAGATCATCAACTCATCAATTGAGCAACTACTCTCAATTGAGCAATTTCAATCACTCAGAGCTTATCGTATTCAGAATTCACACACCACAATCTTTGATTACCATTGATTCCACACATTTCTCAGCTTCCCTCCTACAGATCAACCCATCCTCTCTTGTGACCGAATTTACTCTGGAACGGTCATTGTCTTGATTTAGGCCGGAGTACTACAGATTGATCTCTCGAATCTAAAGCACCCCCTTTGCAGCGGTGCATCTGTGTGAGGTTTAACATTTCGCTCGGTTCGAGGAGTCTCCTCCGTACGGTCGTCTCCTCAATTCCTTAAAAACCAGCAAATCGTTTTTCCCCATCTACAGATTGGCGACCACAGTGGGAGATCATTCTCTCGGTTGCAATCTACAATTTCACAAGATGGTTGATCTCAGGTCAGGTTCAGTTACGAATCCTAACACAAACCGTGCTAGCACTAGCAACAACAACAATCAGAATATCCCGGAGACAATTCCGACCTCCAACACTGATGGTGGTGACACTACTCCTCACGCGAAGGTCATCCACTGTCCGGACGACACCCTGAAGAAGTCAGAGGAGATCCACCGCCTACCATTGCTGATCTTATCAAAGCGCAGGAGACTCTTGCAAAGAACAGACTGACATGGCTGCTACACAGAAGGAGCTGTGTAATTATCTCAAAACTCTTACTGACAAGATGTCAGAGAAGACTCAAGAGAAGGGAAAGAGAAGGAAAATCCTCAGACGACGGTCCTGAAGTAATTCCAATCCATACAGTAGAAGACGACGAAGTCCACAAAACTGCTGCAGACAACTCATCAGCGAAGGGATCATCGAATTTCATCACTCGCGAGGATCTGGAGCACCTTTTGGAGAACCGTGGAAAAGACAAAACATCGCATGACCATCGTCATCAACCTCCTTATCCTGCCGCTACGCAGAGGATTCCACTCCCCAAGGTTACGTTTCTCCAACCTTCACCTTATATGATGGAACTGGCAATGCTCGGGAACATGTCTCTCGTTTTCTCGAAGCCCTGGGAGAACATGAACATAATCATGTCGTTCGTCTCAAGGAATTCTCAAAATCTCTGAAAGGCAGAGCATACACCTGGTATAACAACATTACACCAGGGATTATCAACAATTGGGGAGAAATGGTTAACGCATTCTACAGGAAATACTTCTTCGTGTCAGAACAAGTCACCCTCTCCGACCTTGGAAGGATGTTTCAGAGGGTCAATGAAAATCCCAACGATTATGTGAAAAGATTCAGAGTCCAAGCCCTGGATTGTCATGACCCAAACGTCACGGAGCAACAACTGGTGGACTTGTGCATCAATGGCATGTTCCCGGTCTACAGGGCCTTGCTGGAAAACCTTAGATTCCAGACTTTCTCAGAGCTTCACGAAGCCGCGAAGAGGTCGGCAACCACTGCACCCGCTCTTTTGGAAAGAGAAAAGTATACAAAGACTGAGGATTCAAATGACACTCGAGGAAGCAGACGTTTGATCAACAAGCAGTACAACCTGCAACCTTCAACAAATGTTGTCGCAGAAGGGAGTAAACGAAAAGCAGAACCACATCACAAGCATACTTCCTCCACCCCTTCAAAGGCACACAAGAATGAGAATTCGAAAATCCCTTCTCAGCATACGGAAGATCCAGAAGCACCTGATTTTCCCTGTTCAATGGAAGAAGTTAATGAACTACTCGATGCCTGGATTCAAGATGGTGTAATCAAATTACCTTATGTCAAGAAGGAACCAACTGAAGAGGCCATGGAAAATCCTCGGTATTGACGTTTCCATAGATACGTCAGCCATCCCACAAGTGATTGCAAAATTTTGAAGCGCATATTCAAGGAAAAGGTCGAATCAGGAGAACTCAACCTGGGGACTGAGGGAGTGCACAAAACCCCCTCCCATTCAGAACTTTTACCATCTATGAAACTCCTGTCAAGGAAGCGGTCCAATCTTTGATCGAACATGTCTGCGAGTTGTTGTATCTTTAGAAAGCTCAAAGGAAAGACATGTTTGCTGCACTGAACCACATCGTGTCCGGAAGACGTATGCTGATCCAAGAGACCACCATCGGACCTTCAGCCACCGACACATAAATGTATGACTGGGGACTGCTCACCACAGTGTACATTAAAGGAAATGAGTTCAAGAGGGCGTTCGTCGATGTTGGTACCGCTGTCAACATCATCCCTTTGAAAACTCTCAGAGCTGTTGGTATTACTCGAAAGGAAGCCACCCACGCTCCCATAGCAATCATGGACCACGAAGGAATCTCCAGAGACGCATACGGCTTCATCACTCTCAAAGTTACGGAAAGATTGATCTGCACTGAGGCCAAGTTTTTCATAATCCGGGAAGACCCTGGATACGACATGGTCCTTGGGAGAGCTTGAATTTATAATGGAAGGACAACGATGCCTTCAACACATCCTGTCATCGACAAGGATTCCGAGTCGAAAGATGAAGCATAGGTGATAGACGCATTTATGTGTCTAATATATCTCATTTGTATATACTGTTAGTGCCCATTTTTATACTTATTATGGTGTTTTATTTTTTTATAGGTGTTTTTGGAAAAATAATCTTTTGAGGCGAAATTGGTTTAAAATGCGGCTTTGGAGCTCCGTTGATAGCGCACCGGAAGTACCCCAGAAGTGCACCGGAAACATCCCAGAAATGTCCTGGAAGAACCCAAAAAAATTACTATTTCCACCCAAAATTACTATTTCAGCCCAAATTGCTAAGAGCAACTGCAATGGACGAGTAAACCCAAATTTTCAGTCGAGTGGGCTGGCGTAGTGGGACGGACCATCGATCAAAATTTGATCAAAGAGTAAAATCCAGACCAAATTTGGTCTGCGATCAGGACCAAATCCAAATATAGTCGGGCGTTGATATAATCTCCGCTACACATCGGGCGTTGATATAATCTCCGCCATTCATCGGGCGTTGATATAATGTACGCATGAAACGGGGCGTTGATATAATGTACGCCTGAAACGGGGCGTTGATATAATGTACGCCCGATGGGGCGTTGATATAATGTACGCATGAAACGGGGCGTTGATATACTTAACGCCCCACTTTCACAAATTTATGAAACTTACATGGGGCGGGCTTTATACCTCCGCCCCATTTTTTTTTTTTTGTTTTGTTTCTGAAGCGTATACTATACCAACGCCCCACTCGCGCGTTATCTTTACCAACGCCCCATTCAGGCGTTATCTTTACCAACGTCTGATCCCAGGCGTAATGTTTATCAACGCGCGACCAAATATACTCTTTTCCCACTACGCCACATGACGGACTAAACCCAAATTTGGTCTTTTCTTTTACTCTTTGGTCTTTGGTTATACTCGCACCACTGTGGACGCTCTAAAGGGACACCCAAACTGGATTAGGGGGACACCATCTTCAACATTTCAAATATTTGAATTCTGGAGGGAAAATGGGTGAATAGTGTTGTCAAATTAGGGTTAGGATTTTGGAGGTCTTATAGTGAGACTAAACAGCTAAAAATCATTGGGTATCTTCCATTGAGCTAAACAGAGATAGTGGTATGATCGAATTCAGTTAGAATTGGCTGGATAATCACCAATTGATCAAAACATCAAGAACAATTTTGGCGGGAAACAAAAAATTCAAATAATGGTTTTGGCGGGAAAATATATTCTCTCCCTGGCATATTTTCAAATTGACTTTCGATGGATTTGTGGAGAGACTAAATGGTTGGAATTAATTGGGTCATATCTATTGAGTATAACAAGATTATTCTGAGCGTTGGAATGAGTTAAATTTGGCTAGAATCCGCTAACTTTCAATCGAGAGTCAAACAGGGGAGATACGCTCGAGTTCTCTGTGAGAGGAATTTTTGGGAAGTTTTGTGGACTAAATGGGGAAGATATCTGATCTTCTTAAGTGTTTATGCAACTATGGAAGTATTACAGCTCATATGCGCAGGCAGAGGGGATGAAGAAGATCATATCTCGGCTGATAGTGAAGAAAATGGAAAAAAATATTTTCCGAGTAATGGAGGATTATGTGGAGTTATTGCGAGTGATTCGTTGCGCCTGTTGGGTATAAAAGGGACCCTTGGGAGCTGATAGAGGGTTATCAAGAGTTTGGGGAAGTTTTGGAGCCGAGAGAAGCGAAGGGGAGAAATCTCTCCTGTTGTTGCTGCTGCGCTCGAGGAGGAGGAAGAAGATGAAGAACTGACGCTCCAGACCGATAGGGTAATGAGCTTGGTAGGAAAATATTTCGAAAAATATTGGTTACTTTTTTAAGCATACTTCAAAGTTCTTGATGGTTTCTGTAAGTTAAATGCGTGACTGCGCCGCCTTGTAATACCGGTGAGGCTTTGGGTATCAAAGCTCCACTGAGATTCCCTCGCCTCAATTCAACTTATTTTGACTCGGATTGATTCCAGAGGGGTTTGCTTAAATTGTAACGAATTCCCTTTCGAAGGATTAGAAGCTGGTCTAGAAAGAATCTAGTGGATCCATCATGCTTGTTATTTGCTAGATTTTATAGGTTTGATTTGGTCGAGTCAGCCTTGTTTGTGATTGTGTAGAATTCCCTTGCAATTAAGAATGTCGAACTGGTATGATAGAAGCCAATACAATGATTATCGACCTGAATTTGAATATGGACATCATCCTTTCTATGACCATGTTGGGAATAGTGGTTGGGAACGCCATCCTTTTCAAGGTTATGGTTTATACCATAGTGATCCCAATTACTATCCACACGCGAATTGGTCTTATGAGAAAGAAAATTAGGAATATTATAGTACTAGTTACGCGTTTTTGGAAAATTACTTAAAAACTAGTCCTGATTATGATATTTCTGAACCTGTTCCTTCTCTAGAAGAGACCCAACAACGGATTAAAAGGACGTATAAACGTTTAGTTGCAATGAATAGTTTAAAAGAAGAGTGTACACAATATTCTGAGATGATAAATGAGAGTAGTGAACGTATAAGTGTTATGCTCAGTGAAATTCAGGCACGTCTAGAGGCAGAAAATGAACAGTTAGCTAATGCTGCTCGAAATGATCTAAATTTCCAAAATAATGTTTCTAATTCTACCCTTGATATCAATAGTGAATATTTGCATAATTTAGAGGACGAGGTTAGAATAAAAGACACTACTTATTTATATAAGGTTCAATCATCTTCGTACTATTATGATGAGGATAGTAGTAATGAAGAATCTGAAATGTGTAGGCATAGTGATAAGGAATCTATTAATCCAATTGAGCTTTATAATGATTCTAGTTCAAATCCAAATAATTTTTATGATTATTTACCTATTCAAAAGGACGAGGATTTGATTAGGGATACCACCGTTTTAGACGATGTAGTTTTTCCTTTTGATTACGAAGCCGATAATGCTTTAGAGGAACGGGTTTATTCCAAAAATGTTGTTTTAGAGTCTAGCGACTTAGAAACAATAGTCTTAGACGAAGAAAATGAACTCGTAAAGCTATTAAATATGAGTAAGGATGCGTCACTTGAGTATAACCTCGAAGGAGCAATTGACTATTTTCAGGATTCCAATGATCTAGAAATTAAGGAAATTGTAGATAGTCTATCTAGAGATACCCAAAAATCTAAGTTTGGGGGTGATTATCATTCTCCTTGTGCCATAACTTTAGCACTTACAGAGATCCCTCATTTTGGACTTGATATCTCTGCCTCGACCATTTTACAAGATTACCTTCATACTCGTTCTCCCGAACCTAATGATGTCCAGGAAGAAGTTCAGTCGTTAGAAACCCATCCTCTGGTTGATGTGGTTTGCCCAGGCTATGATACCCAGATTGACTTTGTTTTCCCACCAAATAGTTTTCTTCCAAATGTGGGAACGTTTATGTTTCAAATGTGTCGAATATTAAGTTGTGAGACTAAACCTAAATGCTTTAGGAAATTAGAATCGACACATTTGCTTAAGAGTGACCACTACTCTCATTGTGGTCAATTTTGTAAGTCAAATCTTATTGACTTAGAGGATCCTCAGTTATTTAGGTTTTTATTGTGCGCTTCTAAGATCATATTTGAGTTTTTCCAGACTCTAGGACCTAATGATTCGGATCCCACCTATGAAGAAACGCAACCAATGAAATTTATTTAGACCCTTTCTTAGAACCTGAACCTGAACCACAATTAGATATAAATATCTTAATCAGGAAACTAGATAAGGGCATGCTATCCTTGTTCACTATCTTGGGTTATTGTAGTTTCCTTTGGTCATCTCTTTTTGGTTTTGAAGACCCATAATTATTTCGGCTGTTACTTTTTGATTCTATGAGGTGACTAATTCCTTCCGATGTCTTGCTGAAGACTTTAAACTTAGCACTTCTTGGGAGGTAACCCAATCTCAAGCGACACGGTAATATCTTTCCTTAACTCTTTTGCTTCAAATGGTAACAATTTCTCCTTGTTCATATGCTTTTAATTTTATCTTTAGAACATTGAGGACAATGTTAGATTTAAGTTTGGGGGTATGGGAGAAACTTTTTAGTTGCACTTTTGAAACTTCTAGCGTCACATGGTATCCGGTTAGCTAAGTTTACATATTGTTTCTCACCGAAAAGATAGAAATTGGAATGCTAGAGATAACAACTTATTGACACATTAGAGAAAAAGACATTGAGATCCTTGAAATTCAGGAGAGAACTTGTTCCTTTTAGAGGGTAACCGTGATGGACCTAACCATACATGATGGAAAGGCAAGTAGGTCAGGGAAATGCCAGAAAGACAAAGCAACCTCACAATGTAGTCTTAGTTAATGGATTGCGACTCTCTCTCAGTAGAAACTTATCATCATCAACAAGCAGAGCGACATCAAAATATATGAAGAAAGTTGAAGACGTTTTAGGTTTAGAAGCAACAATAGAAGAGAATAATTCAAAAATCAAAGTTGAAGTTATAAGAGCAAATGATATAAGTTGTTAGAATCCATGATACCAAGACATCACAAGTTGCGAAGATCCAAGTTTTGAAAGTCCTTCTCTCATGGCCATGTAAATTTTCGTCTTGTAATTTTTTGTTTTCAAAAAAAAAAAAAAATGAAAAATGAAAAATAAAAAATAAAATAAAAAATGAAACATCATTACGTTCTTTTTGTTCAATAAGGCCATAGGGAAGAAGAAATTTATAAGTCAAGCAAGAAATCGAAGAGAAGAGTTAATTGTCAAGGTTCTATGAGGTTCGTGAGTTTATCATCAACAGTTGAAGACCGAAGAAGGCATTGTTTCTACTGAGCACTGTGAGAGAGTCGAAGAAAGATGCATTTTGGTTGCTTTGTTAGTCTGCTTTCAATCTGGCACAAGATCTTTCTAGCACTGGTTTAACTCATCACACGTAATTAGTCCAGCTGTGTAGCAGATGTCCCTCTCATTTTTATCTCTCTCCTAATCTTATACAGCTTTAAAGCAGCGGATGCATCTTACAATGTTTATCTAGCTGTGTAGCGGATATCTCTTTATCTAGTAGTGGTGCGGATGTGTCTCCCCTTTTCTTCAGTCAGCTTTAGAGCTGACACCTTTAATTTCTCTGGCATTCTACTTACTTGGACATAGGTTGAGAATATGTATGTCCTCATAGCTCTTTGGATATTTGTGACCAATTAGGAGTAAAGGTTTTGTGGGTACACCTCTGGTAAACCCTCCGGAGACAACACTCCGCCGCTAGGGCCACCTAGCGGTTTAACGGCCTGCTGCACGTGCTAAGTGTAGTTTTTTTTTATCTTTTCAAAAATAAATTTTGCTCGAGGACTAGCAAATAATAAGTTTGGGGGTATTTGATAGATGCATTTATGTGTCTAATATATCTCATTTGTATATACTGTTAGTGCCCATTTTTATACTTATTATGGTGTTTTATTTATTTATAGGTGTTTTTGGAAAAATAATCTTTTGAGGCGAAATTGGTTTAAAATGCGGCGTTTGGAGCTCCGTTGATAGCGCACCGGAAGTACCCCAGAAGTGCACCGGAAACATCCCAGAAATGTCCTGAAAGAACCCAGAAAAATTCCTATTTTCACCCAAAATTACTATTTCAGGCCAAATTGCTAAAGGGACACCCAAACTTGATTAGGGGGACACCATCCTCAACATTTCAAATATTTGAATTTTGGAGGGAAAATGGGTGAATACTGCTGTCAAATTAGGGTTAGGATTTTGGAGGTGTTATAGTGAGTCTAAACAACTAAAAATCATTGGGTATCTTCCATTGAGCTAAACAGAGATAGTGGTATGATCGAATTCAGTTAGAATTGGCTGGATAATCACCAATTGATCAAAACATCAAGAACAATTTTGGCAGGAAACAAAAAATTCAAATAATGGTTTTGGCGGGAAAATATATTCTCTCCCTGGCAGATTTTCAAATTGATTTTCGATGCATTTGTGGAGAGACTAAATGGGTGGAATTAATTGGGTCATATCTATTAAGTATAACAAGATTATTCTGAGCGTTGGAATGAGTTAAATTTGGCTAGAATCCGCTAACTTTCAATCGAGAGTTAAACAAGGGAGATACACTCGAGTTCTCTGTGAGAGGAATTTTTGGGAAGTTTTGTGGACTAAATGGGGAAGATATCTGATCTTCTTAAGTGTTTATGCAACTATGGAAGTATTACAGCTCATATGCACAGGCAGAGGGGATGGAGAAGATTATATCTCGGCTGACAGTGAAGAAAATGGAAAAAAAATATTTCCCGAGTAATGGAGGATTATGTGGAGTTATTGCGAGTGATTCGTTGCCCCCGTTGGGTATAATAGGGACCCTTGGGAGCTGATAGAGGGTTATCAAGAGTTTGGGGAAGTTTTGGAGCCGAGAGAAACGAAGGGGAGAAATCTCTCCTGTTGCTGCTGCTGCTGCGCTCGAGGAGGAGGAAGAAGATGAAGAACTGACGCTCCAGAAGCGTCGTTCTTCAATAGTACCCGCAACAGTTCACTTGTGTCGCTGGTTACAACACTAAGGTTGTATCGTTCTTTACTACACTTCAGTTTTGTTTTATACAACGCAATTGTAACGCTTATAACTGTTGCGAATCTTTGTTTTAGCATTTTCTCATCTTTTAATCAACTTTTTGAGCTATAAAAATGTATTTTGAGAACATGATTAATATGAGTAGCTAAACCCCAATATCGGGATGATGGAGGAAGCCATATTTCACGCATATGATAATTATATTTAATTCTTTTTGACTACTTGCACTTTTTATTAATCGTTTTATGATTTTTCTTAATTGATTGTCATTTCATTTGATGGTTTATGCTTGGTCATAGTGCTTTTGATATGCCATGCTTTCAAGTTACAGTTAATCTTCTAAAAATCTACCTTGGCAAGAATGAGAGTCATTATTATTTGAGCTATAACTATTTGGAATAAATATATGAATCATGTGAATGATTAATGGTGGAATCCTGAGTCCCAGTGTCTCTTGATCCTGTGACAAATTTTGTATATATTTTTGTTTTAAAAATCTTTTCAAGTCCGAGCAACGAATTCTTATTTACCGCAAAATTAATACTACATCAAATAATGGCGCCGCCGACGCGGACTTGTATATAGATTTATTTTTATTTATTTTTATTTATTTTTTTTAGGTTTATTTTTATTAATTTTAATTTTTGTTCTTCTTTACGTTCTTGGGTTTTTGTCTTTTTCTTTCAGATTTTGGAATTGGAGCGAAAGAAAATTTTGCCAAAGTTTTTGGTGAATACTTAAAGACTGGAGTAAAAGGCAAAGCGAAAGGGGCGAAAGAAGAAGATTTTTTATTTTTTTTATTTTGATAAAAAAAGTGAGAGAAAAAAAAAAGAGAGATATTTTTATTTTATTTTATTTTTATATTTATTTTTTTAGACTTTTTATTTTTCTGAGACTTTATTTTTTCTTTTGCACTTTTTTTTATGGACTTTGGAATTTAAATTTTGGGACATTATTTTTCATACCCTACGAAAGGGTATTATTAATTAAAAAAAAATTTATATATAAACTGTGTGCAGGGAAGGACGACGATTACTATATCGTCTCGGCCCCTCGGATTCGTACATGACATAGGATTCGTGGCCCGAGTCGACTTCAACGGTTCATCCCCCGTCTGGTACGGGAGGTAAGTCCATCGAAACACTCGCGAATCTCCTGTAAGCGAGTTACTGTATTCCTTAAGGTGATTCATTGATTGAGGACGAATTTGGACTGTTTTTAAATTCCTAGTAAAGGGCAAGGCCTGGCCAATACAAGATAAGGGTTCGGATTTCATCACCGCTCCCTTCTTGCCCGCCTTAGGTAAACGAAACCTAACGCGAACCCAAGCTTAAAATTTGATTAGAACGAGACCGTTAGGGTAACGAGCTTGGTAGGAAAATCTTTCGAAAAATATTGGTTACTCTTTTAAGCATACTTCAAAGTTCTTGATGGTTTCTGTAAGTTGAATGCGTGACTGCGCCGCCTTGTAATACCGGTGAGGCTTTGGGTATCAAAGCTCCACTGAGCTTCCCTCGCATCAATTCAACTTACTTTGACTCGGATTGATTCCAGAGGGGTTTGCTTAAATTGTAACGAATTCCCTTTCGAAGGATTAGAAGCTGGTCTAGAAACAATCTAAGTGGAGCCATCATGCTTGTTGTTTGCTAGATTTTATAGGTTGGATTTGGTCGAGTCAGCCTTGTTTGTGATTGTGTAGAATTACCTTGCAATTAAGAATGTCGAACTGATATGATATAAGCCAATACAATGATTATCGACCTGAATTTGAATATGGACATCATCCTTTCTATGACCATGTTGGGAATAGTGGTTGGGAACGCCATCCTTTTCAAGGTTATGGTTCATACCATAGTGAGCCCAATTACTATCCACACGCGAATTGGTCTTACGAGCAAGAAAATCAGGAACATTATAGTACTAGTTACGCGTTTTTGGAAAATTACTTAAAAACTAGTCCTGATTATGATATTTCTGAACCTGTTCCTTCTCTAGAAGAGACCCAACAACGGATTAAAAGGACGTATAAACTTTTAGTTGCAATGACTAGTTTAAAACAAGAGTGTACACGGTATTCTGAGATGATAAACGAGAGTAGTGAACGTATAAGTGTTATGCTCAGTGAAATTCAGGCACGTCTAGAGGCAGAAAATGAACAGTTAGCTAATGCTGCTCGAAATGATCTAAATTTCCAAAATAGTGTTTCTAATTCTACCCTTGATATCAATAGTGAATATTTGCCTAATTTAGAGGACGAGGTTAGAATAAAAGACACTACTTATTTAGATAAGGTTCAATCATCTTCGTACTATTATGATGAGGATAGTAGTAATGAAGAATCTGAAATGTGTAGGCATAGTGATCAGGAATCTATTAATCCAATTGAGCTTTATAATGATTCTAGTTCAAATCCAAATAATTTTTATGATTATTCACCTATTCAAAAGGACGAGGATTTGATTAGGGATACCACCGTTTTAGACGATGTAGTTTTTCCTTTTGATTACGAAGCCGATAATGCTTTAGAGGAACGGGTTTATTCCGAAAATGCTGTTCTAGAGTCTAGCGACTTAGAAACAATAGTCTTAGACGAAGAAAATGAACTCCTAAAGCTATTAAATATGAGTAAGGATGCGTCGCTTGAGTATAACCTCGAAGGAGCAATTGAATATTTTCAGGATTCCAATGATCTAGAAATTAAGGAAATTGTAGCTAGTCTATCTAGAGATACCCAAAGATCTAAGTTTGGGGGTGATTATCATTCTCCTTGTGTCATACCTTTAGCTCTTACAGAGATCCCTCATTTTGGACTTGATATCTCTGCCTCGACCATTTTACAAGATTACCTTCATACTCGTTCTCCCGAACCTAATGATGTCCAGGAAGAAGTTCAGTCATTAGAAACCCATCCTCTGGTTGATGTGGTTTGCCCAGGCTATGATACCCAGATTGACTTTGTTTTCCCACCAAATAGTTTTCTTCCAAATGTGGGAACGTTTATATTTCAAATGTTTGAATATTAACTTGTGAGACTAAACGTAAATGCTTTAGGAAATTAGAATCGACACATTTGCTTAAGAGTGACCACTACTCTCATTGTGGTCAATTTTGTAAGTCAAATCTTATTGACTTAGAGGATCCTCAGTTATTTAGGTTATTATTGTGCACTTCTAAGATCATATTTGAGTTTTTCCAGACTCTATGACCTAATGATTCGGATCCCACCTATGAAGAAACGCAACCAATGAAAATATTTTATTTAGAACCTGAACCTGAACCACAATTAGATATAAATATTTTAATCAGGAAACTAGATAAGGGCATGCTATCCTTGTTCACTTTGTTGGGTTATTGTAGTTTCCTTTGGTCAGCTCTTTTTGGTTTTGAAGACCCACAATTACTTCGGCTGTTACTTTTTGATTCTATGAGGTGACTAATTCCTTCCGATGTCTGGCTGAAGACTTTAAACTTAGCACTTCTTGGGAGGTAACCCAATCTCATGCGACACGGTAATATCTTTCCTTAACTCTTTTGCTTCAAATGGTAACAATTTCTCCTTGTTCATATGCTTTTAATTTTATCTTTAGAACATTGAGGACAATGTTAGATTTAAGTTTGGGGGTATGGGAGAAACTTTTTAGTTGCACTTTTGAAACTTCTAGCGTCACATGGTATCCGGTTAGCTAAGTTTACATACTGTTTCTCACCGAAAAGATAGAAATTGGAATGCTAGAGATAACAACTTATTGAGACATTAGAGAAAAAGACATTGAGATCCTTGAAATTCAGGAGAGAACTTGTTCCTTTTAGAGGGTAACCGTGATGGACCTAACCATACATGATGGAAAGGCAAGTAGGTCAGGGAAATGCCAGAAAGACAAAGCAACCTCACAATGTAGTCTTAGTTACTGGATTGCGACTCTTCTCAGTAGAAACTTATCATCATCAACAAGCGGAGCGACATCAAAATCTATGAAGAAAGTTGAAGACGTTTTAGGTTTAGAAGCAACAATAGAAGAGAATAATTCAAAAATCAAAGTTGAAGTTATAAGAGCAAATGATATAAGTTGTTAGAATCCATGATACCAAGACATCACAAGTTGCGAAGATCCAAGTTTTGAAAGTCCTTCTCTCATGGCCATGTAAATTTTTGTTGTAATTTTTGTTTTCAAAAAAAAAAAATGAAAATGAAAAAAAATGAAAAAAAAAAAAAAAAAAAAATGAAACATCATTACGTTCTTTTTGTTCAATAAGGCCATAGGGAAGAAGAAATTTATAAGTCAAGCAAGAAATCGAAGAGAAGAGTTAATTGTCAAGGTTCTATGAGGTTCGAGAGTTTATCATCAACAGTTGAAGACGGAAGAAGGCGTTTTTTCTACTGAGCACTGTGAGAGATTCGAAGAAAGATGCATTTTGGTTGCTTTGTTAGTCTGCTTTCAATCTGGCACAAGATCTTTCTAGCACTGGTTTAACTCATCACACGTAATTAGTCCAGCTGTGTAGCAGATGTCCCTCTCATTTTTATCTCTCTCCTAATCTTATCCAGCTGTAAAGAAGCGGACGCATCTTACAATGTTTATCTAGCTGTGTAGCGGATATCTCTTTATCTAGCAGTGGCGCGGATGTGTCTCCCCTTTTCTTCAGTCAGCTTTAGAGCTGACACCTTTAATTTCTCTGGCATTCTACTTACTTGGAGATAGGTTGAGGATATGTATGTCCTCATAGCTATTTGGATACTTGTGACCAATTAGGAGTAAAGGTTTTGTGGGTACACCTCTGGTAAACCCTCCGGAGACAACACTCCGCCGCTAGGGCCACCTAGCGGTTTAACGGCCTGCTTCACGTGCTAAGTGTAATTTTTTTTTATCTTTTCAAAAATAAATTTTGCTCGAGGACTAGCAAATAATAAGTTTGGGGGTATTTGATAGACGCATTTATGTGTCTAATATATCTCATTTGTATATACTGTTAGTGCCCATTTTTATACTTATTATGGTGTTTTATTTATTTATAGGTGTTTTTGGAAAAATAATCTTTTGAGGCGAAATTGGTTTAAAATGCGGCGTTTGGAGCTCCGTCGATAGCGCACCGGAAGTACCCCATAAGTGCACCGGAAACATCCCAGAAATGTCCTGGAAGAACCCAGAAAAATTACTATTTCCACCCAAAATTACTATTTCAGCCCAAATTGCTAAAGGGACACCCAAACTGGATTAGGGGGACACCATCTTCAACATTTCAAATATTTGAATTTTGGAGGGAAAATGGGTGAATAGTGTTGTCAAATTAGGGTTAGGATTTTGGAGGTCTTATAGTGAGACTAAACAGCTAAAAATCATTGGGTATCTTCCATTGAGCTAAACAGAGATAATGGTATGATCGAATTCAGTTAGAATTGGCTGGATAATCACCAATTGATCAAAACATCAAGAACAATTTTGGCGGGAAACAAAAAATTCAAATAATGGTTTTGGCGGGAAAATATATTCTCTCCATGGCAGATTTTCAAATTGATTTTCGATGGATTTTTGGAGAGACTAAATGGCTGGAATTATTGGGTCATATCTATTGAGTATAACAAGATTATTCTGAGCGTTGGAATGAGTTAAATTTGGCTAGAATCCGCTAACTTTAAATCGAGAGTTAAACAGGGGAGATACGCTCGAGTTCTCTGTGAGAGGAATTTTTGGGAAGTTTTGTGGACTAAATGGGGAAGATACCTGATCTTCTTAAGTGTTTATGCAACTATGGAAGTATTACAGCTCATATGCGCAGGCAGAGGGGATGGAGAAGATCATATCTCGGCTGACAGTGAAGAAAATGGAAAAAAATATTTTCCGAGTAATGGAGGATTATGTGGAGTTATTGCGAGTGATTCGTTGCGCCTGCTGGGTATAAAAGGGACCCTTGGGAGATGATAGAGGGTTATCAAGAGTTTGGGGAAGTTTTGGAGCCGAGAGAAGCGAAGGGGAGAAATCTCTCCTGTTGTTGCTGCTGCGCTCGAGGAGGAGGAAGAAGATGAAGAACTGACGCTCCAGAAGCGTCGTTCTTCAATAGTACCCGCAACAGTTCACTTGTGTCGCTGGTTACAACACTAAGGTTGTATCGTTCTTTACTACACTTCAGTTTTGTTTTATACAACGCAATTGTAACGCTTATAACTGTTGCGAATCTTTGTTTTAGCATTTTCTCATCTTTTAATCAACTTTTTGAGCTATAAAAATGTATTTTGAGAACATGATTAATATGAGTAGCTAAACCCCAATATCGGGATGATGGAGGAAGCCATATTTCACGCATATGATAATTATATTTAATTCTTTTTGACTACTTGCACTTTTTATTAATCGTTTTATGATTTTTCTTAATTGATTGTCATTTCATTTGATGGTTTATGCTTGGTCATAGTGCTTTTGATATGCCATGCTTTCAAGTTACAGTTAATCTTCTAAAAATCTACCTTGGCAAGAATGAGAGTCATTATTATTTGAGCTATAACTATTTGGAATAAATATATGAATCATGTGAATGATTAATGGTGGAATCCTGAGTCCCAGTGTCTCTTGATCCTGTGACAAATTTTGTATATATTTTTGTTTTAAAAATCTTTTCAAGTCCGAGCAACGAATTCTTATTTACCGCAAAATTAATACTACATCAATAGGACGCACCACCGTTTGAGCATCTGGAAGAAGTAAAAACTCTGATGAGACTTACGCAGGAACTTGGAGATAATCCGCACACCTTTGTCAGAAGGTTTCGAGATCAGGCAAGTCTTATTCCTCCTCATGCTCCAATATTACCAATATTCCCGCTACTATGGTCCAGGGACTTCTCCCCATAAACAATTTAGCAGTCATCAAAAGCTACGAGTGGGTAACTTCACCTCAGCAATATTACACTCAATGGTTGGGTTCAGAACTTCTTCAAATCGGTCACTCCATCGAGAGGTTTATTGCTGAAGACTTGGCTAAGCATGATCAACACTATGCTGGATACTCTCTTCCGCGCGAGTGTCCATATGGGCCACAATCGTGGAATTCCATCAAACAGGGAATTCCGAACCAGCGGAAGATGTTCAAGGCACGATCCACCAAGCCTAACAAGTTTCATGAAGGGGACCTAGTTCTCAAAGCAGTTCAGCGCGGTATTCATTCTACAAAGAACTCCAATTGGGAAGGACCATTCATGGTCGCTGAGTCTGTGGCCGGAGGATACTACAAATTGACCAACACAGATGGCAGAACCCTACCAGCAATTCACGAAAATTGGCTCAAGGCATTTATCTGAAATTATTGGACATTTAAGGTATTGGGCGTTTGAAGCACTCATGGCGTTGGGATTTAACATTTAGGATTTTCTTTCATTTGTATTTCAATTCCTCCAAAACATTTGCAATACTTGTAATCAGTATTTGAATTCAGCAATTTATCAAAATTCAGTTCATATTTCGTAAAAGAAAATCTCTATCAAATCTACAAGAAAATCCTTAACCATCAGTCAATCTAAAACCATCTAAATATCAAAACCCAAGTATAAACCTCACATCTCTCATGTAGTTGCAGGAAATCCTACACTACACCCCTCATATGATTTCATTATTACTCAATTCATTTTTAGATTTATACTCTTAATTTTATTGATCAATCTTTGAATGTTCTTACAAGAAAAGATAAAAGAATCAAGAATGACTTCTTCTCTAGACTTTATCTCTCCTATTTACTTGTTTCTTACTCAAAAAAGATCTCTCCCTTTCCTTTACAACTGAACGACTATTTATAGGGAAATACATAATGGATGACAACTAATCTGTCCTTTATTTTCGGATATGGTTTGCGACATTCTCGCAACCTTACAAATGTTAATTTCGCAAGATTTCTAATTTTCGCAGAACTATCACATCTTTCTCATGATTCTAGCTGACGTCGTTTATCGTATCATTTCTGAAATTGTTCTGCGACGCTGTTGTGTTGTGTAGTTGATAATTTCGCTGAGACATTATCGTTGCGAGATTCTGATCCTACATCTTGCCTCTTCTCATATCTCCTCTGCAAAGTAGAGATCGATGTGAGACATGCCGCAGCTGTTCATCTCTTCATATTCTGCATTTATCGCACGTATTCTTTCTTCCATCTGTTTCTTGACACGTCTTCTGTAACCGCTGCTTTTCAACCGCTCACATCTTTTCGTCTTAATGATGTTTATTTCTTCGAGTAAAAAAAATATCCTTTGTATACTCTTCTTACTCTTCTTTCCATCTTGATTGCGAAAATGCATAGCATCATTCTTAAAATTCGCAACAGTGATCTTGATTTGATTCTTTAATATGGAATACTCATCGTTGCGAGAAGAAAGATTCTTTGCGAGTTTCTCTTTTTCAGCTTCGAGTTCCTCAATCTTTTCACGATATCTACTTTCAGAATCTGCGAGCAAAAGACAATCAATTATTAACTTGATGAAAATTCATAAGAAGCAAAAGATTGGTAAAGAAGAGCAGTTAGTAACCTTCTCTGTCAGAAATCATATCTCTAATCAAGGCTGTATGCTCAACTTGGAGACTAACATTTACATCTAAATCTTTTCTGGCATCATCTAAGATTTTCGCAGCCCAAACAAATTCATCCTCATTACTTATAAGAAGACGAGAACGAATTTGGTTTTTCCTTTCACAGAGTTCGATGTTCTTGCGGTTAGCTTCATCTCGTTCAAGTTGAACTTCATGAAGAGTCTCTTGGAATTTCGCCAAAGCCTTTGCACCTTGATCAAAGATGCGATCCTTATCATCTACGAGACCGCTAATTTTGGTTCTTAACTCATTGATTTTCTATTTAGAATCAAGAAGGAGACGCTTAAATCGGTTGGCTAAGCCTAAACTAGATCTGTGGTCAATTTCTAAGAGGAGAAATTTAGATCTAAGTTCATTTAGATAAAGAGATGAAATTCTATCATTTGAGAAGGTATTTAAGGAATTGTTAAGACGCTCAAGAAGGGTATCATTATCCAAGGCATTAGGAAATGAACGATGAAGGGTAGCTTCATCAGAAAGACCATAAATGTCTGCAAAAAGGATCATTTAAATAAGATAAAACAACAGGATGAATGAATGAAGGGAAAAGAGAAAAGTAACATACCATAAAACTGATTATTAGCTTGCTGAAGACTAGAAATTTTGTTCTTATATGAAGAAGAATCAATTTCTAGTTGTCTAATTTTCTCGCGAAGACCTTTAACTTCAGCTTCCAATTCTTCATTCTTTGTGCGAAATTGAAGATTTTTCTTTTCAAGATTTCCGCGTCTCCTCTCTAGATTCGAGGCAACAGCGAAAGAAGCTTTTCCAGCCTGCGAGAATATATAAAAATATTAATATAGAAAGAAATTTTGAGTTATAACAATGAAGAAATAAAAGGATAAAAATATACCAGACTATTGAGGGAATGCAAGAAGTCGGGAGTCACTGATCTAGAAACTCCACGAAGAGAACTATCACCATCCAGTAAAGGGACATCGCAAAGTGTAGCAAGAGCCTTGCAGGTGTTGGAGAATTGGTTATCTCCCATTCCTTGCAGAGAATCAGAAAAGAGGCCAGAGAGCTTAGCCATAGAAGATTCAGGTGGAAAATCTTCACTTGCGACAAGATCATCATTGTCCTCATCATCCTTGTCACTTTCGGAATTTTATTGAGGAGGAATATTTGAAGGAGAAGAAGAACGGACTTTCCTTTCTTTGAAGGAGGAGCAGTTGATTTTTCTCTGCGAAGAGCACCTTTACCTTTATCACCAGTCTTCGCAACATCAGCAGGCTCTTCTATTTCAGCAATAATATTCGCACACAGATAGAAATAAGAAATGGAAGCAACAATATACAGTTTAAAATCATAAGGAAATTTTTTTTACCTCATCTGTGTATGAACGAAGAGCTAACAGAGTACTAGCTTTCCCAGTCCTGTTATAACTATCTTTCAGTTTTTTGGATCTGCAGAATGTCACAAGAGTTAGCGAACAAAATAATAAAGATAAATAAAGAAATGTAAAGTGAACTAAATGGGAAGAAACATACCTCTTTCTCCTTCTCGGGCCAAGAGAAAACCCAAGGTTAATAAGCAGCGAGATTCGCAAGAAGAACATTTGACCCAGCAATGTAAGGTCCTTTTAGCATTAAAGGAAACACACACCATTTATTATCTTTGGATTGGCGAGGAGTTGTGTTTTTACCAGAGTGCCAGTCAATATCTTGCATGAGAATTTTAGCTTCATCAATGTTATCTTTCCTTTTTAAGCGAATGCCCCATCGAGTATTCTCTTTCTTCATGGAGATAAGTTCATAGTTCTCAAAGAAACTCGCTATTGTGTATTTCTCAGCAATTATCTCTAGGTCTGTGAATTTAGGATCCCTAATTTATTTGGAGTACAGAGATCCTTTACCAGCACCACGGTTAGCGAACTGTAGCATCAAACGGATGCAATCCCCATTCAGTTGGAAGATAGCTCGCGAAAATCCTGGGTGAGCGAGAATTTCATAGAATAAAGGAAGATTTGGGTCATAAAGAGGAATAGGGAGACCTGCGAGAATCTGACCTAGCGAAATTATGATTGATTGATTATCACAGTACTGATCAGAGAAAAGTTTGACAGAAAGAATTGATTTGGCATTTTCACCAGGAATGGTAGAGAGTGTGAAACCTTTATCAACAAGATCTTTTTGGACATCTTTTAAATTCTTCTCATGTCTATGACCACTTGGAGCCATATTTGAATATAGAGTATGGGAATGAATAAAAAATAAGAAGATTGAAGGGGGGGGGGGGGGGGAAATTACAGTAGCAGAACTTGCAGAAGAATAACAGAGTTGCAAAGATGAGAGAATAAAAAGAGAAGAAAAAGTAAAAAGAAGATGGAAAGAAGAGTAAGAAGAGTATATAAAGGAGATTTTTTTACTCAAAGAAATAAACATCATTAAGACGAAAAGATGTGAGCGGTTGAAAAGCATCGGTTACAGAAGAAGTGTCAAGAAACAGATGGAAGAAAGAATAAGTGTGATAAATGCAGAATATGAAGAGATGAACAGCTGCGGAAATCTTAGATGATGCCAGAAAAGATTTAGGTGTAAATGTTAGTCTCCAAGTTGAGCATACAGCCTTGATTAAAGATATGATTTCTGACAGAGAAGGTTACTAACTGCTCTTCTTTACTAATCTTTTGCTTCTTATGAATTTTAATCAAGTTAATAATTGATTGTCTTTTGCTCGCAGATTCTGAAAGTAGATATCGTGAAAAGATTGAGGAACTCGAAGCTGAAAAAGAGGAACTCGCAAAGAATCTTTCTTCTCGCAACGATAAGTATTCAAGATTAACGAATCAAATCAAGATCATTGTTGCGAATTTTAAGAATGATGTTATGCATTTTCGCAATCAAACTATCCAAATGGTTTGTGACGATCATAATATCCCACATTCTGATTATCCTTGTCTCTTGGAAGAAATCCCACATAATACTCCTAGTTTGATTATCTCTGATAGCGAAGCTGATGATGAAGAATCTGATGGTGATGAAGATTCTGACGCAGACGAAGAAGGGAACAAGTCTGATGAAGATAATGAAGGATCAACTAAGAAGTAGTCTTTATTTCTTTCTTTGATTCTTTGTAATATTTGTACATTTATTCTTTCTTTCTGTATATTTGTGTTTCTTTCATTTTTACCTGCATTCATTAAAACAATTCTTCCTTGCAATACAGTTAATCAATATAATCATTAATTTTTGAATCTTTTAGTAAATCTATCATATGGAGACAAATAACATTTTCTAATTTCATACATTCCCATACTTGCCTCTGTTATTTGTATCCAAATGAGAGATTTTATAAATTTTTCTTATTTTATGCCTCATTTTCGCAGTTAATTATGTATAATTTCGCTATCTTATGCGAAGTGAATTTTGATTCTTTTCAAAATCTCATGCCTGTATGGTCTTATTTTGCCTTCCTAATTAAAGGTCTTATTATGCCACCTCTTGTCATTGCAACAAAATCGCAGGATGTCCTTGCACTTTCATGCAAAAACCCATTGATCTTGCCTTAACTTTTTCTTTTGTATTTTGGCCTCTTCAGGAATGTTGCGACAATATGACAGGTCTAAATTTCTTGCGAAAATATAGCCCCATGACATTGCCGTCTTGCGACGAAATCGCAGTACGTCTTCGCACTTTCATGCGAAAACCCATTGATTCGTCTTATCTTTTTCTTTTGTATTATTGCCTCTTCAGGATTGTTGTACAAATATGACAAGCCTTAATACCCTTGCGAATAAAAAGCCTCATGACATTTGCGTCTTAAGACACTTATCAGCTCCCTAATGGAGGGTGCCACCCTTATCTCCCCCCTGGTTGCCCCTTCAAGGAGGCGTACTTCTACCATACAAGGTTAGCTCCTCCCATCCAGTCTTAACAACAAACAGTTGTTTTCCCAGCCTCTTATCCCTTTTACCTATAGGGCTTATGGTTACGAGACTGCACCCTAAGTGGGTTTTTCTTCAGGCCGAGTGCAGTATAAGCCAAGACTTGTCAAGAATGGCAAAGTACGCTTCAAACGTCCCTGGCACTCTTGACTCAACCGTGTACCTCGGCGCCTTGATCATATCTGCACTCCTTGGGAGAGTCCTTATTACCTTAGTCGCCCAACCTAAGTCATATGCTTAAGCTGGGAATCCAAGGTGCCTCTCCCGGATGGGATTTATTGACCCCAAATCTCCATGACTCAGGTTCCGGTGGCGGTGTATCCTTTCCCTGAGCCATGCAACAGGTACCCCCTTATATGACGTACTTTAGGTCTTATATTTTCCTCTTGCAAAATTGTATTCGCGAACTAGGGTGTACGCCATAAAGGTTCGCCTCTTTCTCTTTTATCATTTTTCTCTGATTATTTTCTGTAAAATTCATTATCTCTGCGAGAGTCTCGCACATCACCATATTGTGTTTGGATTTCGCAATCTCAATTTTTTCATTCAATCAAATGTATTTTTGAGAATTTTACTTATTACGAAAGTGTCGCAACAACTTAATCATTCATACATTTCTTGTTTTTATTACCTTTGCCATCCTCTGCTTCTTTATTATTTTCTGCTACTGCTTCCTTGGTAGTTGTATGTTCATCATTTTTATTCTGAGCTAGCATTAGTTTCGCAACATCTCTTCTCCTTTTCTTTCGATTACATCCACCATCAACCTCTCACTTCTTTGTGTATCTTTGATTTTGTGTCGCCAATTTTTCTTCTTGTTTGCTCTTCCTCCGCAAGATTCTATCTCAGTTTCGTAACACCTCTTTCCTTCAACCCAATCTCCCTTTATGATTCCTATACCATTGGGGTGAGTGAATTTGATGCACTGGTGGAAAGTTGAAGCTACACCTAGAATCCCATGTAGCCAAGGTCGACCAATTAACGCATTGTAGGGTGATTCTACATCAACGACACAAAATAAGATTTCAGAAGAGATTCCCTTCAATGGAATTTGCATAGTAACCTCCCCTTTAGGATTGTTAGCAGTACCATTAAGACCATATATCCTATATGTTGATGGTATAAGATCATCATCTCTTCCTCCCATAGTTTTATAAGTATGATAAAATAAGATATTCACAGAGCTTCCAGTATCGATTAGAATTCTATTAATTGCCCATGAATCTTCAGCTTCATCATCCTCATCTTCTTTCGGTTTTGGATTAATTTCTAATTTTACCACCAATGGATTATCATGCACCTCTTCACCTTCGGGAATATCTTCTGCGCTAAAAGAAATAATCTGTTTATGCCATTCCTCTAATGGCGAGATTTTCGCCATATTCATAATTTCTCTTCCATCGTTATCTCTTGCGAACACTCTACTCAAAACATTATCATGAAAATCTTCAATTGTCTTATATGAATGTACGATAGAGTGACAGAATATATTTTTTGCTTTTGCACCAACTTTTATGAAGAATGTTTCCTTCTTTTTCATCGTGTTCACTTTGTGATGCTCTGGTGGTTGTGGCAGTGGTTGAGATTGTGGATGTCCTACCAAAAAGTGGTTTAGTTTTCCTTGATCTATCATTCTCAAAATAATTCTTTTTACATTTCTGCAATCATTTGTTGTATGTCCATGAAAATTATGATAAGAACAAAACTCATGACTTCTGAAGTTCTCGCAATTCAGTCATTGTAATCGTATTCTTGACTCTGAAAATTTGGATATACAATAGGTTTGTTGCAAACATAGCATTGATAAATGATAATATAAGATATATCTCATCTACACGGCCAGCCATTTCGCTACAAATTGTTCTCCATCTTTTAGTCAGGTGTTTCAAACTTTCGCCAATCCTCTGTTTTAATCCAAACACATCTTCTATACCAGGTCGCTAAGAATTATTACTTATATATGCCCCTAGGAATGTAGTCTGCAAATGATTGAAGGATGTTATTGTATTCTTTGGTAAACATTCAAACCATTTTAACGCCTCTCATGTTAAGCTGGATGCGAAATATTTGCATAATACGGCATCATGATTTTCCCATTGTAACATGCACCTCACATAGGCTTTAATGTGTTGAATTGCACAAGTTGTTCCATCAAAAATGCTGGTTAATGCGGGAAAATTGCATTTCGATGGTATTCCTCCTAATTGTACTTCCCTTGTAAATGGAGTTTTCGCAGCTTCTTCTATTGCTTCATCCAATTGTCTTCTTCCTACTTCTCCTCCATTATTTAGCATTCCTCTCATTTCTTCTAATTCTTTCAAGATTTGTTTATTTACACCTGAATCTTGATCCATTGGTCTTTTTAATTTCACTTCTCTTCTTCTGCGTTCATGTCTATATTCTCTCGCGAAATTTTGCATTTCTTCTTCATTATCCTCATCTTGTCTTCTTCTGCGATTCTCTTCCTCATCTCTATTTTGAATTCGCATATGATAATGCCTTTTATTTTCCCCTCCATGATTTTGTTCATTTCTTATCAATTTCATTCGCTGTCTTTCAGCCATCCTCTGTACTCTATCATACTCCTCATTGAGATTACCGTTATTCCGGTTTTGTGTACGCCTTCTTTATCGATTGTCGTGATTGTTCTGGCGAATTGTCTCCTGAAGCTCTTGTTCTTCCATTTCCGCTCTCAATCTTTCACGTTCGCAGATTAAACGTGCTTGTTCAGCATAATGTCTTTCAATTTCTTCTTTCAATGTTAACAATATTGTTAGAAATTATGGAAAATTCTTAATCAATCACTCTAAATCTTCACAAATCTCAATATTAATTTTCAGCTTTTTCTAGAATAATCTTCAATACTTCCCTGTTTCTAGTGCCATTATCTAGTTGCAGGAAATCCTACACTACACCCCTCATATGATTTCATTATTACTCAATTCATTTTTAGATTTATACTCTTAATTTTATTGATCAATCTTTGAATGTTCTTACAAGAAAAGATAAAAGAATCAAGAATGACTTCTACTCTAGACTTTCTCTCTCCTACTTACTTGTTTCTTACTCAAAAAAGATCTCTCCCTTTCCTTTACAACTGAACGACTATTTATAGGGAAATACATAATGGATGACAATTAATCTGTCCTTTATTTTCGGGTATGGTTTGCTCCATTCTCGCAACCTTACAAATGTTAATTTCGCAAGCTTTCTAATTTTCGCAGAACTATCACATCTTTCTCATGATTCTAGCTGACGTCGTTTATCGTATCATTTCTGAAATTGTTCTGCGACGCTGTTGTGTTGTGTAGTTGATAATTTCGCTGAGACATTATCGTTGCGAGATTCTAATCCTACATCTCAGAAGTTCAGAAGTTCAAGAGATCAGCAAGAAAAGGCTTTCGCTCATCAGCATCCTTCAAGATTTGCAAAGCCGCACTCTCCTTGTTCAACTCCTCGGTCAACTTGGCAATCTTGTCCTCCTTCTCCTTCACGGCATCATTGGGAAAGGGTATGTTCTTTTCACATGAATCCTTGATAACGCTTATTTGCTTACGAAGCCATTTCACGTTGAGGCCAAGTCTTTATGAATTCTCCAAGTTAAACTCCCAATCAAAGATTATATCTGGAGTCACGGTATTCTTGGGTCTCGTATGCATATCACTCACGACACGCAAGATAACGCCTACTTGCATGGTTAAAGCATAAGCACGCCCAGGGTTCCTGTCAACGATCATGTGGCCAAACTTCTTCCATATCGTCTCGTACAAGCGTGCATATCCAATGGGAACACTGAATCCACCGACCAGTTCATGATACGGGAGTGAAGTGTTAAAGGGAGGATCGAAAGCAACCCCTGCAGTTGGATATTCATACACTATTATACGGTTCTTAGTCGCTGGAGCAGCTTCCACGACCAAAGCAACAATTCCTTCGGTATTCTCCGTTGCTATCTCGATTTCTTCTATCACTGAGGCAACAACCATCTGGTTTTCCATAACATCAGCAGCGACCGTCTCATGGCCTCGAAGTGCAGAGATGGTTGTCTCTTCATCAATAACTTCGGAAGGGTTAGAATTGTCATCATGGGCTCCAGTATCCTCAACTTCGGTATTTAGCACCTAATACGAAGATTACATGAGGTTAGAGTCACGAAGCCAAAGTAGATTATGAAACACAATATACCAGCAAGGCAAAATCATCAAGGTTCAACATACTACATTCAAGGCACGAGCAAATAACATGAAAGTCATGAAAACACATTTTACGATGAGTGCGTCTGAAGAAACTGAACTCTTCCCTGTACTAGGAAACGAACTGGGAGCAATATACAAAGAATCTGAGGATGGGTCATATGCCATTCTCTTTGTATGGATGTCCTCTATGACATGTCAAACTTTCATGACAATCCGATGAACGAGCGAGTATATGTGGCCAAAATATCAAGTGATGCGCAATCTGAAAAAGTTCTGAAAGTATCCTGGAAGTTTACTATTTCGCCTTTTTCAGGCTCTGAACGTACTCAAAACTTAAAAAGCTTCTGTGTTAAAGCTTGGAAATTTTCCGGGCTTGAATTTTCACATGCAGATCATCAAAATCCGACTCCGGACGAAGATTCTACAGTGTTTCTATTAAAAAGCTGGGTTCTGAATTTTCTGACGAAATTCGACTAAGTTTTCATATATTCACATGGGTTCTCATTCATTCATTCACAAGTCAGCACTTTATACTTCTATGAAGAACATACATGATATATACTTACTTGAGGAGTCTCCAAAGTGTCCAAGGGGTTGGAATTGTCCACATCAACGACAAGAGGAACATCACTTCCATCCGGCTCCGGATCTTGGGAATTACCTCCATTCCCATTCCCAGAGGATGATTGAATTCCAAAATTCTCCACCTCCATGACGAAATCCTCCTGTACACGTCCTTTACAATCAATATTTTCATATATGAAGCACCCCATTTGAACATGTGAAGAAATACTTACAGTTTCTTCGTCACTCAAATCAGCGATTGCTTGTTCAGTAGCAGAAAATTGAAGACCTTCAAGACTTGATGGAGTAAAATTCTGCAACAAAATTAACAACGTTGGCTTCATGATTCTAATGCTAATAGCAATGAAAGTCACGGTGAGAATATTGGGAACTCACCAAAGCACCAACTGGGGACTTTACGGTATTAGGTAACAGCTTATAACCTTTATGCCTGCCTTCTCCGCCATTAATAACCGCCTCAGTCTCTGAGAAATCTACACCGATTCGAGGTCGTATATTACGACCGTCCTGTGGTGAAATCCAGTAATATAATCAGAATACAGTTCTTATAATTTCGTGAAGATTATATGAAGAAACATACCTGAGAGCATCCTGGAGACGACTTTCGTTTATCACCAGAAAGATACTTCAACCTTGGTCGACTGGAAATCATCACAGCCGAAGGAAGATCCTTGAATGGAGGTCTGAAAAATCTTACAAAGCCACGCAAACGCCCAAGTTGCTGATCCCAGAATTCTACATAACCTGGAGTTACATAGGCGAATCTATCAGAATCAGGAAACCAGTAGCTACTCCCTTCCACGTGAGTATGATCCAAATGAGTCCTGAGTTGCTCAACTGATGGCTTCCTTCTCCGTATGGTTGGAACACACTGATCCATACCCATTTGTCGAGCTGCTCTATCAATATTATACTCCTCCACTGAAAGCTCTCCAAACGTGACTGATAGCAAATGACCAGGGTGCAACTCAACATGAAAGATCTTTCCATCACTCAGATGCGCACCAGACGTCAAACTCGTGCCTTCTCCAGTATTGAAAGTCATCGGCTGAGAAACATAATCAGGGACTGACACCCACGGGCGAAAATTGAACTCAGATTCTTCATCTAACACATCAATAACGTATTTTAGAACGAGGCTGCTTGTGGACCAACGCATGATCCTAGCATTATCTTTCTCAGGGAAAGTATGGCGCGCATCAGTATTCGGTCCTTGCAGAACATTACGTGGAGTAGGTGCATAATTCTTAAAATGCTCCCACATCAAAGCTTGAAGAAACATCGTGTTGGCATAACACTCAATCTTCATAGAGCCGTTCGACACACTGGAGTCTATAATCAAGGAGTCCAGGTTGTAATACAAGGAGCCTAAGAATAAACTACCTATCGGAAGTTGCTCACCTTGAGCCATCTTAATAGCAAAGGGAATCACAAAAGGCTTCAACAAGTTTCCACTGTCTTCAAAAACGTCTCTGGACAACCATAAACATAAGAAAGCAGCAATGGGTAACATACCGTCGATGGGTTTATCAGAAACCTCGTCTTTGGGCCACCAGTGTGTCAACCAGGAAGCATAGCATCCTTTACTACCAGCCTTATTCGCTTTCTCCATTGCAGCTGTCAAGACATGAGAAACGGCGGTCTCCTCATCTGAAAGATCCCCAGGAAGATTGCCCGTGATCGGGAGATGCATCAGAGCCGCCACGTCTTCCAAGGTAATGGTAAACTCTCCCCATCTACATATGAAAGTGTGAGTGGGAATGCACCAGCGAGCAAACAGAGCCACAATACCACTTGCGTCATGATAAATGAACAACTCTCCAGAAGCTTGAATAGCTCTCGTCACCTGCGCCTGGTCGAGCATAGTCCTCACATGAGGAAAACCCAACATATGCCTCGCCCAGCCGGCAAATTTCTCCAAAGGTCGTCGAGAAAGCTTAAACTCTATGATTGATGAGGCGAAGACCCCTCGTTCAAGACAAAATCGAATCACTGTCTTAGGAGTCACCAATTTCTTCTGAGTAACAGTTCTGGGATTTATCAAAAGACGATACACTGGGGATTTCAAATGTTGCTCAGCTCCTGGAATATCTTTTTCAAAGAATGCATCATCTATGTTCGGGACATTCTTAATCCCAGGGATTTCGTCTTCGTCTCCCCCAACGGAAGTTTCATCCATGCATGTCTCATCTCTGGAGATACCATCATCAACGCACATCTCTTCCCTCGAGGCGTCGTTGGGAATTGGACATCTTTGCTAAGTAGCTGAAAAGGTTCACACTACTACTTCAGTATGCCGTCCAGATATAAATCAAGGAAATACAAGCAAAAATGGTAACTCTTAACTCTTACCTTTTATACTTCCACTAACAATAGTGATAGTAATGCTAGAGTTAACACCTCAAAATCGTTCGTCTCTTCGAAAACTGCAAAACGAACGAAACTTTATTAATTTCCGAAACTGATTTTTCATGAAATCACGGACACAATTTTCATAATGTGAACATTCACACAACTGACCTATGAAGTTTACAACAATAAAATATTTCATCATAAATATATTGTCTATCTTCGAAGGTTCCTCAAAACCCACGTTTCTGATTTTTCGAAAAAAAAGCAATTAATGCAATTGCTTACATAAATTCTCAAGAATTTTATCTAATGAAAACAAATTCATGCAAATAAAATATACCATCATATTTTACACAATATATGTCACGGCTGCATATATATATAAAAAAAAAATTTTTCCTTCGTATCGTCGTTATTTGTCTTTAAAACGAAGGTTTATTTCAAAAAATATTGTGAAAGCTCACATCTCATACATATGATAAAGTTTTGTATTTACATGAAAGCTCATAAGCAAAATTTTATCACTGGACACAAGTTCATCATACATATTTTCCTTCGTGTCATCGTTATTTGTCTTTAAAACGAAGGATTATTCCGATTTCATGAAAATTCACTTCTTTTATGATGAAACCTTGGTATACATGAAAGCTCATACTAAGTTTTATCACTGGACCTAGGTTCATATTAAAAAAAAAATCTCTCCTAAATCAGGGATTATAGTTATTTCAAAACTAACGATCGAACGAACATACGTTTTCAAAAACGAGGGTTTTTCATAAAACTCACACTAATATACACACATGTATATAACTTCATCATGATCAAAGCATGAACAACTCATGAGGATCATAAACATCAGCAAACAAAAAAAAAAAACACGTACCTGGTCGGCGCGCGGAAATTGGCGGGGCACAACGACGACTGGCGGTGGCGGCGCGTCCGGCGGTCTTCTCCTGCTGCTGGCGTGAAGGGTGATGAGATGGGGAGAGCTGCGTGTGGGAAAAAAAAAAAGGATTAATCCCTTTTATATCAATTTTATTTCCAAAACCTAATTTTCTAAGGATTTCCTTATTGGGCCCGACCCGCGAATCCTAACCGACCACGGACTCGTCGTCCAAACCAGCGGTTCAACACCAATTTATGCTCATCAAACGACGCTCCAATCATGACATTGAAGCCTTCATCAAGTCGTGGTTGCTCATTCTTTAAATCCGGTAATGTCTCAACTTACGACTAAGTTCAATTACTGGTATTATTATTTATGGCCGGAAAATCACCATTTAATGCTGATTGAGGAACACAGCTTTCCTCAGTAAGCAGGGGACTTAATGTAGATGGTGGATTTTCGACAAAGGCTAAATTCTTAAACTTATAATTACACAAAGCTATGATTCAGCAATCAGACGTGAGTATCGAGACACAGATCTCTCATCGAATTCTCAACGGAGAGTACTTTCTCTCAGAGTACATGTAGATATGTAGTCTCACGGCCGGACAACGACATATCTAATGAATACTGGACACTTTAAGTGATTATTTTTATATATTATCACGAGATGGACGGCTCCTAGACAACTTGCTCTGCTAGTATAGAGCGATAACGTCTTCAGGAACAAACAACGAGTTTACCCTGACTATATAAAGGATATGACTTACCGACAAGCTTATATCGGGATAATTAATGCTCCTAGACAGCTTGCTCTGCTAGTATAAAGCCACATAGTTAATTATTCCTAATTAAGATTAATTCTGCCGTGACATTCACTACTGAATTCCCAGAATAATCTATTATTGCACGTATTCCATGGTCGAATCCACGACTGGTCCCATGGAATGGCAATAACAATTGCTCCTATTCCATGGTCAAATCCACGACTGATCCCATGGAATGGAAATAAACAATTGTTCTGATTCTATGATCGAATCCACGACTTGATCTCATAGAATAGCAATAACTATATTATCTCACTACTCCGATTTCATAATCGAATCCACAACTGGTCTCATAAATGGTAATAGATAAATCTTAATTACTCCGATTCTATGGTCGAATCTACGATCCCGTGGAATGGTAATGCTCACTTTATTATTCTGAATTCTTAGTCGAATCCTCAGCCGATCCTAAGAATTAATAATAAACATCTTATTGCTCAGTTTTGTGAATTATTCTCCACCGAATTCCACAATTAGTAATAAATAATCAACAACCGGGCGTCTGAGCTACCTCTAAGTAAGCCCAGATTCAAATGGTGAAGGTGTATTCAACGACGATACACTAACAGTCACCGCACGAACGAGTATTTCAAAAATACAGTGAAACGATGAACCTATGCAAAATAGGGAAGAAAATAATAAATAATTAAAAATAATGACCAGGGTGCTGGGAGCACGGACACACGACCGACTGACCGTGTCGTGGTCAATCCCACGCCAGTTTTATATTTTTAATGCATTTTTATTATTTTCCATGATTTGATGAAAATTCTCTCATTTTATCAAATCTCCTTCGTCTTGAGGAAACTCCTCGGTTTCATGGTACTTCCATAAATCCATAAAAAATAATATAAAATTAAGGAAAGGACTGTGGGGCGTGACCATTGGCCAACCGGCCATGCTGTAGGATCAGAATCTCGCAACGATAATATCTCAGCGAAATTATCAACAACACAACATCATCGCAGAACAATTTCAGAAATGATACGATAAACGACGTCAGCTAGGATCACGAGAAAGATGTGATAGTCCTGCGAAAATTAGAGAGCTTACGAAATTAACATTTGTAAGGTTGCGAGAATGTCACAGACCATACCCAAAAATAAAGGACAGATTAGCTGTCATCCACTATGTATTTCCTTATAAATAGTCGTTCAAGTTGTAAAGAGGGAGAGAGATCTTTTTTGAGTAAGAAACAAGTAAATAGAAGAGAGAAAGTCTAGAGCATAGGTGATTCTTGATTTCTTTATCTTTTCTTGTAAGAACATTCAAAGATTGATCAATAAAATTAAGAGTGTAAACCTAAAAAATGAGTTGATTAATAATGAAATCATATGAGGGGTATAGTGTAGGATTTCCTGCAACTACATAATGGCGCTAGAAACAGGGAATTATTGAAGATTATTCTAGAAAAAGCTGAAAATTAATATTGAGATTTGTGAAAATTTAGAGTGATTGATTAAGAATTTTCTATAATTTCTTGCAATATTGTTAACATTGAAGAAATGGCTAGAAGAAGAAATACATCCGAACAACCGACTACTGTTAGAAGAAGCAAGAGAATCGCTGGGAGAGAAAGAAGTGAAATGGGAGAATCTACTAGAATGAGAAATAATAGAGAAAATCAAATTCAACCATCAATTCAACAAACACTAGTTCAAGGGAGGAATACAGATTATGATAGGGTGAGTATACACACTTGGCAATAAAATTCGGCAGAAGAAGTAGAAGAAGAGCAACAAAACAGAAATTATAGACATGAAGAGAGAAATCAAGAAGCAGATGAAGGAATAATTCATGGAGATGAGGAAATTGGAGCGTTAGAAACGTTGAGACGAAGAATACATGAAGAACAGAGAGCTGAGGCAGAAGAACGTGCAAATCTAACAAGGAAAAATCACGAATTAAGGATGGAGAATATAAGACTACAGAATAGAAGATCGAGAAGTATTACAAAATCATATTCAAGATCGACTAGAAGAGAAATGAGGCGAAACTGACCCACAATCAATGCTGGAAACAATATTCAAGAAGAAATATCAAACCCTAATGAAGAATATCGCGAAAATAGAGAAAGAGTTGATGATCGTTACGTTCCACAAAATGAAACTTTTGATGATGGGAAAAATGGTGGAAATCAAGAGAATAGACAACGTCAGGGACGAAATGACCAAGATGGCGAAGGAAATCGGGAGGAAGGAAGAAGAAGAATTTTACATGAAAGAGAAAATCAAAGAAATCAACAGACAATTGAAGAAGAAATTGAAAGACATTATGCTGAACAAGCATGTTTGATCTGCGAACGTGAAAGATTGAGAGCGGAAATGGAAGAACAAGAGCTTCAGGAGACAATTCGCCAGAACAATCACGACAATCGAGAAAGAAGGTGTACACAAAACCGGAATAACGGTAATCTCAATGAGGAGTATGATAGAGTACAGAGAATGGCTGAAAGACAGCGAATGGAATTGATAAGAAATGAACAAAATCATGGAGGGGAAAATGAAAGGAATCATCATATGCGAATTCAAGATAGAGATGAGGAAGAGAATCGCAGAAGAAGATGAGATGAGGATAATGAAGGAGAAATGCAAAATTTCGCGAGAGAAGATAGATATGAACGCAGAAGAATAAAGGCGAAATTAAAAAGACCAATGGATCAAGATTCAGGTGTAAATAAACAAATCTTGAAAGAATTAGAATAAATGAGAGGAATGCTAAATAATAGAGGAGAAGTAGGCAGAAGACAATTGGATGAAGCAATAGAAGAAGCTGCGGAAACTCCATTTACAAGGGAAGTACAATTAGGAGGAATACCACCGAAATGCAATTTTCCCGCATTAACCAGCATTTTTGATGGAACAACTTGTGCAATTCAATACATTAAAGCCTATGTAAGGTGCATGTTACAATGGGAAAATCATGATGCCGTATTGTGCAAATATTTCGCATCCAGCTTAACAGGAGAGGAGTTAAAATGGTTTGATGTTCTACCAAAGAACAAAATAACATCCTTCAATCATTTGCAGACTACATTCTTAGGGGCATATATAAGTAATAATTCTTCGCGACCTGGTATAGAAGATGTGTTTGGATTAAAACAGAGGATTGACGAAAGTTTGAAACACCTGACTAAAAGATGGAGAACTATATGTAGCGAAATGGCTGGCCGTGTAGATGAGAGATATCTTATATTATCATTTATCAATGTTATGTTTGCAACAAACCTATTGTATATCCAAATTTTCAGAGTCAAGAATACGATCACAATGACTGAATTGCGAGAACTTCAAGAAGAATACATTTCTCTAGAGGAAAGGAAAAATGAAATGGAATCATATCCAGTTGCGAACACCATCTCACAAACAGCGAATGCAAGCTTATTACCCAAGCTAATAAACACAGTAGTGAATACTTCGCAAGTACAACAAGAGAAGGTGACGAGTAACAATCAACAGAAACTCGTGGCTATGGGAATCCGAGATCAAGAAGAGTATGAAAGAGAAAGAAGTTTCTACAATCGTGGTGGAAATAACAAGATTCAAATACTCGATCAACCACAAGAAACTTATGGAGGTCAAAGACAAAACTATAATAGAGGACAAAGAGGTCACAAGGTAGTATGGGAAGAAATCAAAGTGCCACCTCTAAATGCAAGTGTGGAGAAGAGATGGAAGTTATAATCTTGATGGAAAATATACCAACACCATGGAACATGGGAACGGAACCACCTCCAAAACACAGAAGCCATGAATTTTGTTCTTACCATCATTTTCATGGACATACAACAAATGATTGCAGAAATGTGAAAAGAATTATTTTGAGAATGATAGATCAAGGAAAACTAAACGACTTTCTGGTAGGGCATCCACAATCTCAACCACTGCCACCACCACCAGAGCATCACAAAGTGAATACGATGAAAAATAAGGAAACATTCTTCATAGAAGTTGGTGCAAAAGTAAAAAATCTATTCTGCACTCTATCGTACATTCATATAAGACAATTGAAGATTTTCATGATAATGTTTTGAGTAGAGTGTTCGCAAGAGATAATGATGGAAGAGAAATTATGAATATTGCGAAAATCTCGCCACTAGAGGAATGGCAAAAACAGATCATTTCTTTTACCGCAGAAGAAATTCCCGAAGGAGAAGAGGTGCATGACAATCCATTGGTAGTAAAATTAGAAATTAATCCAAAACCGAAAAAAGATGAGGATGATGAAGCTGAAGATTCATGGGCAATTAATAGAATTCTAATCGATACTGGAAGCTCTGTGAACATTTTATTTTATCATACTTATAAAACCATGGGTGGAAGAGATGATGATCTTATACCATCAACATATAAGATATATGGTTTTAATGGTACTGCTAACAAGCCTAAAGGGGAGGTTACTATGCGAATTCCATTGAAAGGAATATCTTCCGAAATGTTATTTTGTGTCGTTGATGTAGAATCACCCTACAATGCGTTAATTGGTCGACCTTGGCTACATGGGATTCTAGGTGTAGCTTCAACTTTCCACCAGTGCATCAAATTCCCTCACCCCAGTGGTGTAGGAATCATAAAGGGAGATTGGGTTGAAGGAAAGAGGTGTTACGAAACTGAGATAGAATCTTGCGAAGGAAGAGCAAACAAGAAGGAAAACTGGCGACACAAAATCAAAGATACACAAAGAAGTGAGAGGTTGATGGTGGATGCAATCGAAAGGAAAGGAGAAGAGATGTTGCGAAACTAATGCTAGCTCAGAATAAAAATGATGAACATACCACTACCAAGGAAGCAGTAGCAGAAAATAAAAAGAAGCGGATGACAAAGGTAATAAAAACAAGAAATGTATGAATGATTAAGTTGTTGCGATACTCTCGCAATAAGTAAAATTCTCAAAAATACATTTGATTGAATGGCAAAATTGAGATTGCGAAATTCAGATACAATATGATGATTTGCGAGACTCTCGCAGAGATAATGAATTTTACAGAAGATAATCAGAGAAAAATGACAAAAAGAAAGGGCAAACCTTTATGGCGTACACCCTAGTTCGCGAATACAATTTCGCAAGAGGCAAATGTAAGACCTAAAGTACGTCATATAAGGGGGTACCTGTTGCATGGCTCAGGGAAAGGCTACACCGCCACCGGAACCTGAGTCATGGAGATTTGGGGTCAAAAGCCCATCCGGGAGAGGCACCTTGGATTCTCAGCTTAAGCATATGACTTAGGTTGGGCGACTAAGGTAATAAGGACTCTCCCAAGGAGTGCAGATCTGATCAAGGCGCCGAGGTACACGGTTGAGTCAAGAGTGCCAGGGACGTTTGAAGCGTACTTTGCCATTCTTGACAAGTCTTGGCTTATACTGCACTCGGCCTGAAGAAAACCCCACTTAGGGTGCAGTCTCGTAACCATAAGCCCTATAGGTAAAAGGGATAAGAGGCTGCGAAAACAACTGGTTGTTGTTAAGACTGGATGGGAGGAGCTAACCTTGTATGGTAGAAGTACGCCTCCTTGAAGGGGCAACCAGGGGGAGATAAGGGCGGCACCCTCCATTAGGGAGCTGATAAGTGTCTTAAGACGCAAATGTCATGAGGCTTTTTATTCGCAAGGTATTAAGGCTTGTCATATTTGTGCAACAATCCTGAAGAGGCAATAATACAAAAGAAAAGGATAAGACGAGATCAATGGGTTTTCGCATGAAAGTGCGAAGACGTCCTGCGATTTCGTCGCAAGACGGCAATGTCATGGGGCTTCATTTTCGCAAGAATATTTAGGCCTGTCATATTGTCGCAACATTCCTGAAGAGGCCATAATACAAAAAAAAAGTTAAGGCAAGATCAATGGGTTTTTGCATGAAAGTGCAAGGACGTCCTGCGATTTTGTCGCAATGACAAGAGGTGGCATAATAAGACCTTTAATTAGGAAGGCAAAATAAGACCACACAGGATGAGATTTTGAAAAGAAAAATTCACTTCGCATAAGATTGCGAAGTTATACATAATTAACTGCGAAATTGGCATAAAATAAGAATTTTTTATGAAATCTCTCATTTGGATTCAAATAACAGAGGCAAGTATGGGAATGTATGAAATTAGAAAATGTTATTTGTCTCCATATGATAGATTTACAAAGATTCAAAATTAATGATTATATTGATTAACTGTATTGCAAGAAGAATTGTTTTAATGAATGCAGGTCAAAATGAAAGAAACACAAATATACAGAAAGAAGAATAAATGTACAAGTATTACAAGAATCAAAGAAAGAAACAAAGACTACTTCTTAGTTGATCCTTCATTATCTTCATCAGACTTGTTCCCTTCTTCGTCTGCGTCAGAATCTTCATCACCATCAGAACTTCCATCACCATCAGATTCTTCATCATCAGCTTCGCTATCAGAATAATCAACTGGGAGTATTCTGTGGGATTCTTCCAAGAGACAAGGATAATCAGAATGGGATATTATGATCGTCACGAACCATTTGGATAGTATGATTACGAAAATGCATGGCATCATTCTTAAAATTCGCAACAGTGATCTTGATTTGATTCTTTAATCTAGAATACTTGTCGTTGCGAGAAGAAAGATTCTTTGCGAGTTCCTCCTTTTCAGATTCGAGTTCTTCAATCTTTTCACGATATCTATTTTCAGAATCTGCGAGCAAAAGATAATCAATTGTTAATTTGATGAAAATTTATAAGAAGCAAAAGATTAGTAAAGAAGAGCAGTTAGTAACCTTCTCTGTCAGAAATAATATCTCTAATCAAGGTTGTATGCTCAACTTGGAGACTAACATTTACACCTAAATATTTTCTAGCATCATCTAAGATTTTCGCAGCCCAAACAAATACATCCTCACTACTTATAAGAAGACGAGAACGAATTTGATTTTCCCTTTCGCAGAGTTCGATGTTCTTGCGGTTAGCTTCATCTCGTTCAAGTTGAACTTCAAGAAGAGCCTCTTGGAATTTCGCCAAAGCCTTGGCACCTTGATCAGAGATACGATCCTTATCATCTATGAGACCGCTAATTTTGGTTCTTAACTCGTTGGTTTTCTCTTTAGAATCAAGAAGGAGACGCTTAAATCGGTTGGCTAAGCCTAAACTAGATCTATGGTCAATTTCTAAGAGGCGAAATTTAGATCTAAGCTCATTTAGAGAAAGAGATGAAATTCTATCATTTGAGAAGCTATTTAAGGAATTGTTAAGACGCTCAAGAAGGGTATCATTATCCAAGGCATTAGTAAATGAACGAAGAAGGGTAGCTTCATCATAAAGACCATAAATGTCTGCAAAAAGGATCATTTAAATAAGATAAAACAACAGGATGAATGAATGAAGGGAAAAGAGAAAAGTAACATACCGTAAAGCTTATTATTAGCTTGCTGAAGACTAGAGATTTTGTTCTTATACGAAGAAGAATCAATTTCTAATTATCTATTTTTCTCGCGAAGACCTTTAACTTCAGCTTCCAATTCTTCATTCTTTGTGCGAAATTGAAGATTCTTCTTTTCAATATTTTCGCGTCTTCTCTCTAGATCTGAGGCAACAGCAAAAGAAGCTTTTTATGCCTGCGAGAAAATATAAAAAATATTAATATAGAAAGAAATTTGAGTTATGACAATGAAGAAGTAAAAGGATAAAAGTATACCAGACTATTGAGAGAATGCAAGAAGTCGGGAGTCACTGATCTAGAAACTCCACGAAGAGAGCTATCACCATCCAGTAAAGGGACATCGCAAAGGGTAGCGAGAGGTTTGCAGGTATTTGCGAATTGGCCATCTCCCATTCCTTGTAGAGAATCAGAAAAGAGGCCAGAGAGCTTAGCCATAGAAGATTCAGTTGGAGAATCTTCACTTGCGGCAAGATCATCATTGTCCTCATCACCATTGTCACTTTCGGAATTTTAGTGAGGAGGAATATTTGAAGGAGAAGAAGACCGAACTTTCCTTTTCTTTAAAGGAGGACCAGTTTATTTTTCCCTGCGAAGAGCACCTTTACCTTTATCACCAGTCTTCGCAACATCGACAGGTTCTTCTACTTCAGCAATAATCTTCACACACAGATAGAAATAAGAAATGGAAGCAACAGTATACTGTTTAAAATCATAAGAGAAAATTGAAGAAAATTTAAAATCATGAGAGAAAATTTCTTACCTCATCTGTGTATGAGCGAAGAGCTAACAGAGTACTAGCTTTCCCAGTCCTGTTATAACTATCTTTCAGTTTTTGGATCTGCGGAATGTCGCAAGTGTTAGCGAACAGAATAATAAAAATCAATAAAGAAATATAAAGTGAGTTAAATGGGAAGAAACATACCTCTTTCTCCTTATCGGGCCAAGAGAAACCCCAAGGTTGATAAGCAGCGAGATTCGCAGGAAGGACATTTGACCCAGCAATGTAGGGTCCTTTTAGCATTAAAGGAAAAACACACCATTTATCATCTATGGATTGGTGAGGAGTTGTGTTTTTACCAGAATGCCAGTCAATATCTTGCATGAGAATTTTGGCTTCATCAATGTTATCTTTCCTTTTTAAGCGAATACCCCAACGAGTATTCTCTTTCTCAGGGGTGGAACTACAGCCAGACAAGGGCTGGCTTAAGCCACCCCTGAGAGCCCAAAAAACCTTGTTTTCCACAACCTATTTTAGTTGGGCTGTTAAAATTAAGCCCACGTACTAGGCTTAAGCCACCCCTAAAAGCCCAAAGCTACCCCTAGGTTATATTTCCAGTTCCGCCACTGCTCTTTCTTCATGGAGATAAGTTCATAGTTCTCAAAGAAACTCGCTACTGTGTATTTCTCAATGATAAAAGATTTTTTTGGTGGTTGTAGTAATGATGATAAGGGGTATCGTTCAAACTCGAACTTGTGAAGGTAATGGATTTTTAGATTTAAAAATATATATACAAATATTGACAAATTGGTAGAGAGGTACTGAGACTAATGATTCGGCCAATCTTCATAACATAAGGCTTAATGATTTATTCTCAACAATAATAGCTCAAAACATATATGGACTCTTATTTTGCCAAAGTCGATTCTCAAAACATTGGTTGTAAATGTTAAGCATGGAACATCAAATCACCTAAGCTAAGCATGACCCATCTAATCAAATAACACCCAATTTAATCAAATCATATTTCAATTAATTTTTGATGCAAAAGTCTTAAAAAGAATTAATAAAATTACCCATTTATGAAGCTCGGCCTCCTCCGTCGCCCCAGTGTTGGGGTTTAACTCATCATAGTAAAAATGCTCTCAAAATATTTCATTGATGCTCAAAAGTGTTTTACAATGAAGAGAAATACAAGAAATTGATGTAAAACAGAACTATGCGACCCACAGAAGACGTCCAGAATCAACGACAGAGCTGAGTTGTTGTTGTCGTTGAAGAACTACGACCCACAATCGACAGTCGATGTTGCTGTTGATAAACGACTGCTGCTGAGAGTCCGTTCTTCGTGTTCTTCAGGCGTGTTAATGGCAGCAGCAGCAGCAGCAGGTAACTTCTCTGCAACTCCTCCTGCGCCTCTCTGCTCGCCTCCAAACCTCCCCAAACTCTCGACCATCTTCTCTCACCTCTCTCCACCTCTTATATACTTCACAGCTCCAAATAACTCGCTTAAATCTGAGTTTATCTCCCTTTTTCCTTTCCCTCAAGTCTCGGTCTTCTCTTCAACTACAGGTCACGAATATCTGCTATTTTTCCTCTTCCTTACGCGCTGAGTTACTCTTAACTTTCCATATTGATGTGTATGAATATTAGGAGAATATTGACTGCACTTTCACACGTAACTTCCTTGATTATTTTCTCCAGAAAAGCCGATAATAAATCAACGTCCTGTTTACTTCCAAACTCGGCTCCTAGCCAAATTTGATACCATCCAGCAACCTCACCAGGCCTGTTTAGTTAATTATAGCCCATTCGTAACAAATCCAGCAATTGAATCTACTTCTAATTCGTCCATAAAATCGAACCCTAATATCAGTTCCGCTGCAAAGTCCTTTCCCGCCAAAATTCTGTTTTAAACGTGAAGAAGGGTGTCCCCCTATCCAGCTCCGGTGTCCCTTTAGCAGCTGCCTGGAAATGGGTCACCCCTTAGTAATTAGGTTACCCCTTATCCAAAATTGAGGGTCCGTATAGTGATTTTCTCCCACGAGCGCAAAAACCATTTTTTTAGCCAATTTCGCCGCAAAAGCTTATTTCTCCAGAAATACCTACAGGGACATAAAAAACCATAATAAGTACAAAAATGGGTACTAACACAATATACAATTGGGCTATATTAGACACATAAATGCGTCTATCACTCAACAATTATCTCTAGGTTTGCGAATTTAGGATCCCTAAGTTCTTTGGAGTACAGATATCCTCTACCATCACCACGGTTAGCGAACTCTAGCATCAGGCGGATGCAGTCCCCACTCAGTTGGAAGATATCTCGCGAAAATCCCGAGTGAGCGAGAATTTCATAAAATAAAGGAAGATCTGGGTCATAAAGAGGAATAGGGAGACATGCGAGAATCTGACCTAGAGAAATTATGATTGATTGATCATCACAATACTGATCAGAGAAAAGTTTGACAGAAAGAATTGATTTGGCATTTTCACCAGGAATGGTGGAGAGTGTGAAACCTTTATCAGCAAGATCTTTTTGGATATCTTTTAAATTTTTCTCATGTCTATGACCACTTGGATCCATATTTGAATATAGAGTATGGGAATGAATAAAAAGTAAGAGGATTGAAGGGGGGGAAAATTACAGCAGCAGAACTTGCAGAAGAATAACAGAGTTGCAGAGATGAGAGAATAAAAATAGAAGAGAAAGTAAAAAGAAAAGTGGAAATATGAGTAAGAAGAGTATATAAAGGAGATTTTTTTTACTCGAAGAAATAAAAACCATTAAGACGAAAAGACGTGAGCAGTTGAAAAGCAGCGGTTACAGAAGACGTGTCAAGAAACAAATGGAAGAAAGAATACGTGTGATAAATGCGGAATATGAAAAGATGTACAGTTGCGGCATTTTTCACATCATTCTCTACTTTGCAGAGAAGATATGAGAAGAGGCAAGATGTAGGATCAGAATCTCGCAACGATAATATCTCAGCGAAATTATCAACAACACAACACAACAGCGTCGCAGAACAATTTCAGAAATGATACGATAAACGGCGTCAGCTAGGATCACGAGAAAGACGTGAAGTCCTGCGAAAATTAGAGAGCTTGCGAAATTAAAATTTGTAAGGTTGCGAGAATGTCGCAGACCATACCCGAAAATAAAGGACAGATAGCTGTCATCCACTATGTATTTCCTTATAAATAGTCGTTCAAGTTGTAAAGAGGGAGAGAGATCTTTTTTGAGTAAGAAACAAGTAAATAGGAGAGAGAAAGTCTAGAGCAGATGTGATTCTTGATTTCTTTATCTTTTCTTATAAAAATATTCAAAGATTGATCAATAAAATTAAGAGTGTAAACCTAAAAATGAGTTGATTAATAATGAAATCATATGAGGGGTGTAGTGTAGGATTTCCTGCAACTACACATGCCTTGGTCCAAACCGGCCCCACACCCCATGATTCCTTATTATTTTTTTATTATTTCTCTAATTTCATGAAAAAACTCCTTGATTTCATGGTATTTTGCACAAATCATCAAATAATAATAATAAAATAAAATAAATTATGAAAAGTTGTGGGACCGGGACTTGGCCGGCCGGCCATGCTCTAGACGGTCCCACACGCCCCTTTGTTTTATTATTTTATTATTAGTTTTCCTTGAATTCATCAAATTCCTAGATTTCATGGTATTTCCCTCAAATCATCAAAAATACCTAAAAAATATTAAAAAATTATGAAAAACTCATGGAACCGGTCCATAGCCGGCCGGCCATGCCTCCATGGTCCCACACGCCCTTGTTTTATTATTTTAATATTTTTTGCTTCCCTGAACTCGTGAAAACTCCTTCAATTCATGGAAACTCCCTAAATTCATCAAATTTCACAAAATTCATGAATTCTTCCTAAAATCATCAAAATATTATAAAATTAAGGAAAAGGCACCACGGGACCGTGGTCACGACCGGACGACCATGCCTTGACCACGGCGGTCCCACGCCTCCTCATTCGTTATTTTATAATTATTTTTAATCATCTCATGGTGTTTTCCTCAGTTTCGTCGAAACCCTAATTTTGGCATATTTTCCCGAATGGATGCTCAATTGCACGCCAGAAAATATCAAAATTCTCAGGATTGAGACGCGGACTCCTTGGGGAAACGAGCACGCTATCTTGACCGACCAAGATTGACTCTTTGGCTCACGGAAGCCGGTCCATCAATTTTCACAGTTTTGACCTAATTTGCACAATTGCTCGTATTAGGTCCAAAACTCTCCCAAACACTTTGGATTTTCATGAAGTGATCGTCAGGAGGTCACGGGAAAACCCAGGGCCGGTTTCATGACTCCATGGTCGGTCCCTCGCCTCGTCGTAATTAATTAGATTTTCTCACCTAAGGCTCAGACGAGCATTTTTGAATAAATGATTAAGCCAGCATTTGATCATTCTTTCACCAACAAATCGTCAACTCTTCATGAGTACTTTGTATTTTCTCATGTGAGCATATGGACACTACATGGTTGAACCACGGTCCATGTAGTCGCTCCCTCCTTCGTCCCATGGTTGAAATTCTGACGAACCATGAATTGATCATCAATTGATCAAATTAGGGTTTCTGAATCCAAGGATCATCATTCCAGATTCCAACCTTAATAATTTTACGACGGCCTCATGGTCATTAATTTTATTAATTATGCTCGGTTCAACGACCATTATTCTAATTAATATTTTTGGTACACTGCCAATAATCCATCAGATGAGCAACACATGCTCAGACGATCAAATATTCAACAATTCATCACATGAGCAGCACTTGCTCAGATGAGGAATATTTGCTCAATATTGGTTCAAAAATTAATATTCAACGATCCATCGAATGAGCAATACTTGCTCACCTCATCGTAAGAACTATACCTCTGTATCATGACATGTTCAATTCATGAGTTTCAGAACATCATGTTCAACTCAACAACTACATGGACTCATCGTCCCATCAAACCACGAAGTCATCAATTGACTAACAAACCACGAGACGTCAATCGTGTCACTTGGGGGGATATCACTTAGGGTTTGGGTCTGGCGGTTTACGGCACGTGTGTTCAAACATACGATGGAATGTGAGCAAGTCGTGCAATCAGTTGAAGGAATTCACGAGATAGTGGGTGAAAAATCGACCAAGTCTCCACACGTTGAGCAACTGGTTTCAAACACGATCTCCACTTCCCCACTCCTTGATTCCATCAACTGTCACACTTCATGGAATCATGGTATCTAAAATTCCAGCAATATATATAAGTCTCTGAATCATGATTGAATCATCAACATCATCATTATCATCAATATCACGTCTCATCGACAACACGAGATCATCAACTCATCAATTGAGAAACTACTCTCAATTGATCAATTTCAATCACTCATAGCTTATCGTATTCGGAATTCACACATCCACAATCTTTGATTACCATTGATTCCACACATTTCTCAGCTTCCCTCCTACAGATCAACCCATCCTATCTTGTGACCGAATTTACTCTGGAACGGTCATTTTCTTGATTTAGGCCGGAGTACTACAGATTTATCTCTCCAATCTAAAGCACCCCCTTTGCAGCGGTGCATCTGTGTGAGGTTTAACATTTCGCTCGGTTCGAGGAGTCTCCTACGTATGGTCATCTCCTCAATTCCTTAAAAACCAGCAAATCGTTTTTCCCCATCTACACTTTCTCTTGAGGTTAGTAATATTTGACTTGAACGGTTTCATTCCCTAATGTATCTTTCAAGTCGTGCATATTGAAAACATAACTGCGAAGCTGTGTACGATATTCTAGTTAGACATAGTATTAAGGAATACAATACGAGGTTTATTGCTTAACCATTAAACTTTGTACATAAGACATCGACATGATCATATGAATGCTATTGTGATTATGTATGGGTATGAGTGAAGATTTCATCCTAGGAAACAATGTTTTACATTCGTTTAAAGGAAGTAAGTTCATAAACTCGTTTTGTGAATCGAAAGGGAAATCGCTAGGATTATTGGTATTGTTATTCATTGCAAATCTATTTTGAATTACCAATATGTGTGTTTAGTATAACCGCTCATAAACTTATTTATGTATCTTGGTAAAACTATTCACAAGGCCTGACTTATGTATTGGTATGACTTTTATTAGTAAAACCGATCTTAAGTAATCACTCAAGATGGTATGGTCGATGCCTTGTAAATAGAAACTTTTATCTAGTCATCGGGGAACCGATCCTAGTAAGGGGTGCAGCAAATTTACAAGAGGGAATCGATCCTTGTAAGAGGTGCAACACGTTTTTAGTAGATGGGGGAACCGATCCTATGAACATGTGCAACAAGTTTTTAGTTTTGGGGGAACCGATCTTATGGTCATGTGCAACCGAGTACAAGTAGTTACCATAAGTTGTAGGGAACCGATCCTAATACCTAGTCAACCGAATTTTGGTAACTAGCGTGACTATGCACAATACTCACATGGAGGTAAAACCGAACTTGTTTTGGTAGAACCGTTAAACCCATAATTGGTGATTTGGTAGGATAATCAATCACATAGTTCTTGGAATTCAGACGAACCAATTCTAAACTTGTTTGGAAGTGTGGCAAATCGGTTCCAAGATTGTAAGTATGAAAAAGAACTTGCAAAGTATAGATGTCGACATACTTTGAACATGTGCGATAACTCTTATCATTAATTTTTCAAAGATATTCCTTAATAGCTAAAGGAGAATCCCATGATTGAAATAAATTGAGAATCTTTTAATTAAGGTTTCTTAGTTTTTATATGTTATTTAATTTCCAGCAATTAAATGCATATCTTTAGAAAATAATAATTACTAACGTGCATTTACTGATTATAGATTTTTCTATTGGGATTTCAGTCAATATTTGGACAGTTGGATTTCTAGGAGTTATGAAAACCGATTTTGTGTTTATTGCATATCTTTGAGAATATTCGATTTTGGAAATTCCTTGGTGTCCAAACTTCCTTGTCTATAAATAATGAAGTTTTCATTTCTAGCAAAGTAATCCTCAGAGCCAGTAAAACTACCTAGTTGTGTTGTTACTGGTGGAGCCGCCTATTCGGAGAGGAAAGTAACCTAATTAGGCGAAATCTCTTACGGACGCGCAGTTAAAAGACTTCTTTGGGATTGAGAAGCTCTATTAGTATCGTTGGTGGGAAACTAGATAATTATGGTTCATTATTAGTTTTCTATTGATTTGATTGACTAACGGCCGTTGAACTTTGATGGCACCTAGTTTGTTTATGCTTGAGAATCTTCTCTTCTGATATAAGATTCACTCAAACTAGATCGAAGTTTCGACGGGGGATCTTTAGACTGATTGTAGATCTAAAGACGTCTTGTGATAATTCAACGTTAACAGACTCCGTTCTGTGTGTGATTGATCACAAGAGATTCAAGTTGATTGGTGCAGGTGCTGATTAACAATTAAAGAAGATTTGAATACAAGAAGACTTTTTGGGTTCATAATCTTTGGTGTGCACAATACTTGTTTCGGCTGGAAAGGGATCCAACTATAATCGGTTTATCTTTGTGATAGATTGGATTGATTAGTTGAGTAGATCGGCATCAATACACTTCTTTGTGATTAATAGTATTGATTGCATAAGTCTAACAATTACTTTCGTAGTTGTTGAGAGATTGATCTAAGGACCCGACAAAGCAGTTTATTGGTTAAACGGAAGAGACTTTGTCAAACTCATATCACGTTGTTTGAAAAGAGTTGTTACCGAATAGATTTGTTGTTCCTTTACTGTTTGGAATACGAACCAAAGGAATTGTTTTTCTGCATTTGCGGTTTCCTCGTTAACAAAATTTCTGGTGTTTGTGTTATTTCTATTCCGCATTATATTTTGTTATATAATTGAAATATCACAGGTTGTGCGTTGTATCGATCAATAGTGAAATCCAACCTTTGGTTGTTGATTGGATATTGATTGATCCTTGGATATTGGTCTTTGGTACCATCCAAGTTTATTTATCTTGTATTTAATCGAGACTCGCAGATTGCTTGAGTAAGATTTAAATCAAGAGATAGAGATATTAACTCCTTGATATACTTTTTATTAAGATTGAGTTTGACTGTCTAGTTGATTCTCTTAAAAGTATATTAGAGTTAGTCCATACAGATTGCTAATCGAAATATTGGGTGAGGTTGTTAGACCCCGCATTTTCAATTGGTATCAGAGCAGGCAAACACGTTCAAGACCTCAAAAGTCTGTGTTTGTAACGATCTGATTCTATGGACAGAGGTGTTATCTCTATTAACGTACCACCAGTCTTCGATGGCTCTAATTACTTATGGTGGAAAATTGGTATGCGAGCGTTTCTTCAAGCACGTGATTTTCAATCATGGGTATATGTTGTTAATAGCTATGATGCTCCCGTTGTTGCAGTAGGTAACGTTAATGTTCTAAAAAATATTGGCGAATACGACGCTGCTGAGATACTTGCTGCAAAGCAAAACTCCGACGGTTTGAATGCCATCATACATGCCATTACCCCAAATCTTCAACACCATGTGTCAAATTGCACTAGGTATAAAGATGCGTGGGATATCTTAGAAACCGTAATCGAAGGAAATACCGGTGAAAAGGAAGCTAGGCTTCAAAACCTTAATTCCGAGTGGGAAAACCTTCGTATGGCATATGAGGATTCATTTGATGAGTTTAATCACAAAGTTTCTGAAATTGTTAATGCATCTTTTGCATTGGGTAAGACTATTCCTGAAAAGGACATTGTAATGAAAATTCTTAGATCGCTGCCATCTAGATACGATTCTAAGAAGCATGCCATCGTTGAGGGAAATAACCTTGATACACTTTCCAGAAACTCTCTGATAGGAAAGTTAAAAATTCTTGATCTTGACACTAGCAGAACAATTGCGTTCAATGTTGTGACCAAAACAAGTGTATCCTCTCACTTGTCTTGGGCTGATGAATGCTGCTCCAAACATGTTGATCGTGATAAATCACTGATAATCAGAAAGGTCAAGGATTTGATAAAGAGGAAGGATAGATGTGATGAATATCCATCCTCAGTTTTTGCTTCAGATGATTCAATTGAAAAATATTCTCTCTCCTCTTAAACTTTTGATTCAGAACTTGAGTATGACACGGAGTTTCTTGGTCTCTTGAATAAAGAGATTCTTCAAGAGAACCTTCATTTAAAGGCTTCCTTGAAGCAAGTTGAATCATCGCTCCTGGCGAAAAATATTGAGATAGAGCGTCTTAATAATAAGTACGTCAAAACCATGTCTTTAAAGGAAGAAGAGATTGATACTCTCAAATATGACCTGCAAAGGTTATCTGGAAGCTCTGACAAAATTGCAGCAATGTTATTTGGTCATAGATCCTTTGGAAACACTAATGGTTTATGATTCAAAAGCAAAACTCAAAGCTCAAATTTTTCCTTTCCAACTAATCAAGGAACAACGATTATTGGTTGTTGTGCTAAACAGGAAAACTCACATAAAGACAAAAAATCCTCATTGATTTGTTCTTTTTGTGGACATTCAAAGCATGATCAAGACTCTTGTTGGAGATTCATAAGGAGCAATAAGAAAATCACCAAACTTCAAGAGAACATGCAAAAAATGAGTCTAGGTCCTGAAAACCAAGCTATTTTAAAGAAATCGAGATCTAGACGACATAAGAAATCTGTTTACACAACAAACAATGATAAGCCACGAACAAATAAGAGGTGTGAGCATAAGGCTCACTCAGTCACCAACTACTGATGGTGACGTTCGCATCCTCATTTTTAGCTTGGGAAAGATGAGGATTGGACTAAAAATGGCTCAAGTCGTTGTGATTGTAAATGTTTTTATATTTGTTAAGAAAATATTCTTCTAAAAAGATGGAAAGCGGATACAAATCTTGAAAGACTTATTCAATGTCTTTTTAGGGTTTTTAAGTTCATAAATCCGTGTATTATTTCTTTATCCTTCCCTTATCATTCCTTTTTCATAAGATACAGTCCCATGGCTCCTGTAACTAGAAGGATCACAAAAAGAGATGCAGTTGAAGCAGTTAATATACGTCTTTGTGAAGGAATCTCTTCCTTAAGGATAAAGAAAGCAAATATAGAGGGTTCTTCCTCTAACTGTCTCTTATCTGTTTGTCATAATTTTAGAGGCATGGTGAAAGATTTCATCAACAAGAGAAATGATTTAAAATCTCAAATCGTTTCCTCTTTGGAAAAGATAACTCACTATGAACTAATATTGTCTCTAACCAAGAACACCTTGTGTGAACTAAAAAGATAACTTAGTGAGTTAACTGACATTTCTGAAGATCTAGAGGAATTGAATGATCCCATAATCAATAGTTTCTTCAATAATGAGAAGGAATTCTCAGTAGAGACCTTGAGAAAGCTCTATGATGCCTAGTAAATCTTCTATTTTTCTTGTTTTGTTTAGAAGAATAACTAGAGTTTGGAATAGACATTATTGTGAGTACACATAGCTATGTCCATCGTCTTTCATCTTTATTTTTTAGGTTTATTTATTTAAATTCTAAAAATTGCTCGCAAGATGATTTTTGCAGTATTAATATTTATGGTTTTATATATTGCAATATGTTATGGGATATGTGTGTTTGCGTCCGTGAACTATTATTGTCCCATATGATGTCAAAAGTTATCTATTTTGTATGTCGATATGCGAGTATTGATGCAAGATCGATGAACTTTTGACTAACAAAAGTTAAGCCTATTATGTCAATTATTGATGGAGGATAGGTTAAAATCTTTTGTTTAAAAGGATTATGTCTATTGTATGTCATTGTGCAAATAGTGATGGAAAATAGAATGAATCCTTGCATATGCGCAGTATTGATCATTCCCTGATCCATAATTTATGTGTGTACTGCAATGCTCCATAAGTTTTTCTTGTGTTGAGCATAAGACGATTGAGTTAATCATTATTTTATGGTGAACTTAGTATTATCTCCGTAAGCTCTCTTATGTCGAGCATTTCCAACTAGATTAATCATAGATTCGTTTGTGGTTATTTTGGTTATGTATTCCGATTAAATTAATCATGGGTTCTCTTGTGGTTAGTTTAATTGAGAATTTTGGATGTAGAAAATCATTTCTTTATGGTTTTTGGTGTCCAATAAAATCCTTCTTTTCTTGTAAAACTAAGGTCGCTCTTGTTGTTCTCTTGGGAATGACATCAAATGGGGGAGAGTTCTTTTGAACTTGCGCTTAATTTCCATATCTTTGTGGGGAGTGCGGCTGTGGAATTATTTAGGGGTTATCTTGTATCTTTATAAACTCCTTGATGAATGCATTTAGCCTCAGATTTATAATTGCATCTAAACAAGTTGATATGTACTTTTCTTTGGTCTTGAAGCGTCTTCGTGGAAATTTCATTAGGATCTCGTTTTCGTACTTTTGCCAATTTTATTGACAAAAAGGGGGAGAATTAATTTATAGTTCACACTACAAATACATATGATTTACATGCTTTACGGGTCATTATGTAAGGGGGAGTGGTTTTCATGTTGAGACGAAAGTATTGACTAAGGTGGAGTGATACATATCACCATAGTATTGTTGTCGAAGTTGTGATATGAGAACTTTGATGTTGTGTAATAATACTATGACACTGTATAACAATGATCGAGATCTTTTGTTTTTTCATTTTTAGGCTACAGAACTTCAACAACTATGATGCTGAATTGAACATCTATGGAATCATGGGAGTACTTTGAAAAGACGAAGTTTTCAAGTAACGTTGAAGCACCAAGGAGATCAAGCATGTGGACGAGAAGCTACAAAGTTTTATTTATTTTGTAATCCATATGTATTGATAGTTTTGTCACTAAAATTGACAAAAGGGGAGATTGTTAGAGCATTGCTCGGTCGAACTCACATGCGTTGCTATCTCAAGCATGTTTGTCAATATTAGTGATCAAAACTATATGTCTTGATTTCTAGTATACTTATGACTAAGTCTCGGTCTAGGATAGTTAGGAATAGTTGAGCTCCAGACTCCATGGCAATTATCTTGAAAAGACGAAGAACTACTCAAGGAACCAGTGGAACTTCATCCAACCAAAAGGTATGTGGGGACTTGAACTCATCTTGTCACTCAAAAGTCTATCTACTCTATATCCTACTCTTGAGACAAAAGTCGTATAAGTATGATAGTTTTCATACATACACATTTGATATTTCGAGCCGAGTTTACTCGCCTATCTTTTTCTTGAAATACGTGTTGGCAAGCTTTTGCTTTAACCATCTTCATCTTAACCCGTGACGAAAGTAATGATGACGTTTCAATCTTGAAAATAGCTTTGATGACGATAGTCGATTCTTTATGTGTAACGACTGTTATAACATTATAGAAGAATGTTTCAATGATTGAAATGTAGAGTTGAGAATATGTAACCACCTATGGATGTAAGCATATAGTGGGTTCGCACATTAGTGTATAAATCCATGTGCCGGAAACCAAGTGCGTGCATACGTGTGCATGCGGTATTGGTGAAGGAGACAGGTTGGGTACGCGTACCCGTACGCGTACTGGCGGAAATTCACGTCTGTGAAATTCTGCTGAGTTTGAAGTTTACGAACTCAAAAACCAGTCACCTTAGGTACGCGTACCCGTACGAGTACTGGCGGAACTTTTTCACCCGAAAAAGTCTGCTAAGTTTGGAAACTAAACCCAACTCAAAATCTGGTAGCTAAGGTACGCATACCCGTACGCGTACCCAAGCTAGTTATTTCTCAAATCGGTAGTTTCATGGACTTAAAACAATAAATTATAAGGAATGCAATCTTTGCAAACCGTGGGTATATTGTTCATGAATTGATTCAAATGAATCAAACCGATTTTGTTTCAATTGTGTCTATGTATAAAAACCTAAGCAATTGAACAACTCTTGAACTAGTTCTTATGAGTCATTTGAATTAATTATGAGAAAGATAAATACGGTTAATATGAAAGCACTCATATGGCTAACCATTGGTCAACCATTTGTGAACCAACCAATGTACACGTTTAGGTACGATTACTCAAACCTAAATGAATACATTTCATTTGTGTGTGACAAGCTAAGTTTCGATCTAACGGTTGAAAGATATTAGCTTGGATAAATCAGGTTTTTCATCCAACGGTGATTATTGAATGCTTTCTTACCAAGGTAACTTAGATTGCAAACCTTGATTTGAAAACTATATAAGGAGACGTCTATCAACTGTGCAAAACTAATCCCCACACCTCATGTGTGATACTAGTTGGTTTGCTAGAGTCGATTCTCCTTTAATCGTAGGTTTCTTCTCGAGACCCTGTCGATTAACGACTGGAAGACTTCATTGGGATTGTGAAGCCAGACGAAACTACTTCTCTTGTAGTTGAGCGATCTGATCTTGCCATTTTTTATCGTACGAGTTCAATTGAATAATTGACTTGAGATTATATCTCCGATGGGACAAGATAAAAAGAAACCACAAACATCTTCGTCTCATCGTTTGTGATTCCACAATATCTAGTTTCGCTACCATACGATTTAGATTATTGTAGGTGATTGATAATACTAGGCTGTTCTTCGGGAATACAAGTCCGGTTTATCAATTGGTTCTTCTTCATGTTGATTTTTATCAAAAGACAAAACAAAACTTTTAGGTTTATCTGTGGGAGACAGATTTATATATCCTTGACTTTTCTGTGTGATATAGATTTGTTTATTAAAGTCTTAGACTTTGGGTCGTAGCAACTCTTGGTTGTGGGTGAGATCAGCTAAGGGAATCAAGTGCGTAGTATCCTGCTGGGATCAGAGACGTAAGGAGCGCAATTGTACCTCGAATCAGTGTAAGATTGATTAGAGTTCAACTACAGTCCAGACCGAAGTTAATTTGTAGTAGGCTAGTGTATGTAGCGGCTTAATACAGTGTGGTGTTCAATCTGGACTAGGTCCCGAGGTTTTTTCTGCATTTGTGGTTTCCTCGTTAACAAAATTTCTGGTGTCTGTGTTATTTCTATTCCCCATTATATTTTGTTATATAATTGAAATATCACAGGTTGTGCGTTGTATCGATCAATAGTGAAATCCAACCTTTGGTTGTTGATTGGATATTGATTGATCCTTGGATATTGGTCTTTGGTACCATCCAAGTTTATCTCTCTTGTATTTAATCGAGACTCGCAGATTGCTTGAGTAAGATTTAAATCAAGAGATAGAGATATTAACTCCTTGATATACTTTTTATTAAGATTGAGTCTGACTGTCTAGTTGATTCTCTTAAAAGTATATTAGTGTTAGTCCATACATATTGCTAATCGAAATATTGGGTGAGGTTGTTAGACCCTCACATTTTCATGAATATCTCCCTTAGGTCAGATAGGTAATTTTTCGCCTCTTTTCTTTTGACGAGCATGTCGTCTACGTATACTTCTAGTATCTTATCTATCCATGGGTTAAAGATTTTGTCTACCAATCGCTGGTATGTTGCCCCCGCGTTCTTTAGTCCAGAAGGCATCCTTGTATAGGAATACAAGCCTCGTGGGGTAAAGAACGCAGTATGCTCCTGGTCTTCTTCTGCAAGGGCGATTTGGTTGTAACCAGAGTAACCATCCATGAAGGACAACCTCTAGTGACCTTCGGTTGCATTGACCAGTTGGTCAATATTTGGTAGCGGGTAGCTGTCCTTGGGGCATGCTTTGTTGAGATTTCTAAAGTCGATGCAAATACGCACGCCTCCATTCTTCTTAGGCACAATCACCATGTTGGATATCCACGTAGGATACTTTACTTCTCGTATGAATCATCCTGCTAAGAGATTTTGCAACTCCTTCTCCACTGCTTCCTGGTAGATATCTGCTACCTTGCGGTTACGTTGCTTGAATGGTGCCATTTCTGGTTTGAGCCGAAGGTGGTGGGAGACCAAATTCTGGTCAATTCCTGGCATGTCTTCCATTGACCATGCAAAGACATCCTCGCAGTCCCATAGTATCCTTTGTAGTTGCATCTCCTTGTCCTCTTCTAGTAAAGTTTTGATGTTGATCATCTTTGGTTATTTCTACGTTCCGATGTTGATTTTCTTTGTTGATTCCACTGGTGAAAAGGTTTGTTTATGAGGCTGTAGAGGAATGCATTTCTGTAATTTTCATTTAGCAGAGACGTCCGCTACCGGAGTGGCGGAGGTGCTTGCTTCTTGAACTGAGGAGGCTTCGGGGACTTTGAAGCCTCCATCTTTTACTTCGTTGGCATTCGCCTTTCGTCTTTTCCTTTCGTGTTGCTGTGCAGCAACTCTTTCTTCGTTGAGTCTGACCTCTGCTAGATTGCATAGCCTTGCGTCTTCTTGATCACCTTTGATTTCCATTTCACTCATGGGTGTAGGGAATCGAAGGTACTGATGATAGGTCGAAGCTTTTCCTCTTAATCGATGGACCCATAGTCGTCCCATGATGACGTTGTAGGGCAAAGGTGTTTCCACAACACATAACCTTGTATTGGTTACTAAGAGTCCTACGCGTACCTGCAAGACAATTTCTCCTTTTGGTCTAGAGACTGCTCCGTTGAAACCGTATATTGTGCAAGTGGATGAATCCATTTGCTCAACTGTTAAACCCATACATAAGTAGGGTTCGTATAACAACACGTTTAACGAGCTTCCATATCAATGAGGACCTTCGTAACGTTCCATCCATGTATTGGAAGAGTGATCACAAGTGGGTCGTTGTGCATCTCGACTTCCTGATTGACGTCTCTTGTTGAGAATGTTAATGGCGTAGCCATCCATTCTTCCCAAGTGCCAGTAGATGGTTCACTTAGTTTGAACACCTCGTGGGCTTCTAGATTTCTTCTGTTCCGAGCCAATTCGAGGATATCTTAGAGTAGCTCCTCCTGGCCTCCGCTGGAGAATGTGATCATGTTGATGTATTTGTCGTCCTGAGGTAGTTCTACCCTTTTCTTGGGTACTACTTTTGTATCCACTGGTTGTATTTTCACATACTCCATGAACTTGCCTTTGTCTATGAATCTTTGGATCGTGTTTCGTAGGTGATAGCATGTGTCAGTTGTATGCCCGTAGTACTGGTGGTACTCACAGTATTCCTTAGCATCCTTTGTTTATCCGGCTGCTTTCCCCTAGTATTAGGGTAAGGAAAGACCGTCTTTGCTCCTTCCTTGCTTAGAAAGTGGGAGAACGTTGTGTTTAGCTTTGTGTAGAATTTATCTACAAAATATTCTCTTCTTTTTCCTATGCCTTTGCCATCTTCGTACTTCGATCTTTTGTCTCGAGAGCTGGTTCAGCCCCCAACTTTGTTTAGCCGCTTAGGTATCTCCGGAATTGGTTCCAGAGAATTCGTTCGTTGCGGGGATGTTTCCGCCTTCGTTTATGCTTTGGGGTTATCCCTTTGGATTTCTTCAAGTATGATGTTGCGATCCTAGACAACCCGAAGCTCTCCTTCGGAATCGAGGGCTCGGTTTTGAAGCTCCACGAAGATAACCGAGGTTCTATCAAGTCCGTACTTATAACAATTAATGCTAATTTCTGGATTGACTTTCCTGATTGCTTGGCACGTCTTTTGTCACCAGTATGTGTATTGCATCAATGTTTCCCAAGGTCTGATAGCTAAACCAAATAGCCTATCTAACCTGCCTTCGTTGATTTGTTGTACATGTATGTCTCCAAGAACACCGTAGACAAATGCTCAAAAGAGTCAATTGAGTTTGCTGGTAAATTATCATACCACGCCAATGCTGATCCTGTCAAGCTTACAGGGAAGTACCTACAAAGTACTATCTCATCTCTTTCCCAATGTGCAAGGACACGAGTGTAGTACTGTAGGTGGGATGCGGGATCTGAGGTATCATTGTATGTTGAAACGTAGGTACCAGGCATTTTGGAGGAATAGGTTCCCTCAAGATGCGAAAGGATAGCAGAAATGTTGTCGCTTCCTGGAGTACCTCTTCCAGCCTTGCGCCTGCGTGGCCGGTTTTCAATCCTTGTATTTCTTTCTGCATCTTCTCTATTTGCTCCATGACCATGTTCACATTGTGAGCATCTTTGGAAAATGTCTCATCATAGTGAGACAGAGAGGGCTTGTAAGTTGGATCCATATCAGCTGGGTCGTGTCGTGTGTTCCTGCCCCCCCGGTGGGTTAGCCTTTGGTGGGTTAATATCCACTCTTCGTCTTCCTGAGATAGCTCCGTTCTCACGCCTCTTTAAAGGAGGGTGAGTTTGGGAACCTTCGATCTGCACATCCAGCATATCCTTCAGGTTCTGGTTTTCCTGGGCCATCACGTGCATTGCATCCTCTTGCTCCTTGGTACAGAGTAGCAAAGATGCTACCTTTGCTGCCATTTGTTCTTCATTGTGTATTCCACCACCCTTAGGAGTACTGTCGGCCGGATCCTCAGAGTCCTCCACTCCTTCTTCTATGACCGGAGCATCAGGATCTAGCTGGATTGGAGTTAGGTTTCCAAACCCTCGTCCCGTAGGATCTAAGGTTCTGGGAAACCCTGCGTTAGGCGGAGATGGCTTCGTAACCTGTGATGGTTCCGGTAACGGCATGCCGTAAGGTGGTTGTGCTCCGGATGTTTTCCTCATCCCTTCAGCACGAATAGGTGGCTTGGTAGCAGCCGTTCTTCTTACTATCTCACTTTGTTCGTCTTCCGCTTCATTTCTTTGGTTCGTTTGAGACATGTATTGAGATCTGCCCCTTGTAACAGCAGGTCGTGAGCTTGTTGGTACGTCACCTGGTTTCTGCATACCTTCGGCCTTCGTTATCCTGAAATCACAGAAAAAGATGATAAAGTTTGCTACTCGGTGCCTTCGTCAAAGTGGCAATAAATGCTCTGACACAGAAGACGGCTAAGCAGCTTTTTCAGGAAAAAGGTCTGAAATGACGCTTGGAAAGACATGTATTAAATTTCTTATGACACCCTTGGAAAAAGCAACCTTAAATGTGGAAAACAATTTAAAAGGGGTGTCAGATCTTCCAAGAAAAGAGGTTATTAAATGCTTGAAAATATATTTTCTTCCTTAAATTTTCACTAAGATTCCTCAGTGCTCAGAGGTACTCAGATCTAAAGGATACTCTGTCGGAAAAGGTTGTTTTTAGTAAAAAACAAAAGTTTTAACGTTTTGTGAGTGCGTTTTTGCTAAAAAACTTTATAGATCTGTGAGGTTGTAAGTCTTTATAGGCTATGAACTCAAAGAACGTACTTGAATAACGGACGAATGGATCACTAGGAAGTGAGATCCTTCATTGTTAAACTCATATCTATTCTTTAAAGAAGATATGTAAGTTAAAATAAAAGAACATAAAAGCTCAAGCTGGTGAGCAAAACCTTCTAGCGCTAAACTGTGACTACTAATTTTCCCATAGTCTACGTAATATATACAGCTCAGAGGACCGGATACTATGTAGTAATGATACCCCTGTTGAACTGATGATATTAAGTTATAAAAGATATTGAAGATCGCAATAATAATGAAGAACACAAATATAATGTAAACGCTACTAAGTTATCATGAGACACAAGAGATTATGTGGTTCGACTTTTGTCTACGTCCACGAGGTAATGAGTGTTTGTTTGTATTTAAGTTGTGGTGGTTACAAAGATCTTAAATGCTTCTCAAAGTAATAGAGAGAACTCAAGTTGAAGTTAATACTTAAATTCTAAACATTAAAGAGGTATAAGCTTAAGAATAGATCTCATTCTCCTAGATATTGAATGCCCTTGGTTTGTTGGTGAAGCTTGGTATTTATAGCCCCTTCTGCTCCAGATATATCTTCTATGTCTTTTGGGTCCATCCTTCCCTGATATACCTTCCGTACAAATGGTACCTTCATTCACCGCACGCTTTCTCCAGTCGGACTCTGCCACCTCAGCTGACCCACGTTCCTTCGGGAACCTCCCAGCCTCAGTACAAATTGTACCTTCGTTCACCGCCAGCCTTTGCCAGTCAAACTCTGCCACCTCATCTCTCTTCATGTGATTTGGTTAAGCGTGTAGATAAGAGATTCACGCATTTAATGTTGATTGGATATGTCATCTACCTCTATCCCTTCTCTAGCTGTCTCTCTCTAGGCTAGACTCTACTTTTCCATCTTAGCCGTCGAGGTATTCCTTCTTAGGATGGGATAAAGTGGATCCGCGAAGGTATCTTCTGTTGCTCAGATTGCTCTGTGTAGCGAGGGCTACACAGTTATCTTGCACGTGACTACTGAGACCGTGACATGTGCTCCGCAGAATATTGATATTCACACTGATTTTTTTGGAGGTGGTGGTGATGTTGCAGGTGGTGGATTTGGTGAAAATATAAGAGGCAGTGATAGAGCTAATGAAAGAATTGTAGAGATGGTGGACTAGAAATTGGTGCCAAAGCTGATGATGGATTTGATGGAGGTGGTGGACAAGGTGTTGGTAGTGGTTTGTACAATATTGGCGGGTGATAGACGCATTTATGTGTCTAATATAGCTCATTTGTATATATTGTTAGTGCTCGATATTGTACTTATTCGGTTATTTGATGTATTTGTAGGTGTTTTTGGAAGAATAAGGCTTTGTGGCGAAATTGGCTAAAAATGCGGCATTTGGACCTCCGTTGATAACTACCAGAAGCACCCCAGAAGTATGTTGGAGACACCCAGAAATACCCCGGAGGAACCCCGAAAAAGTGCGGAAAATGCCCCAGAGGACACTTGCTATACGGACCCTTGATTTTGGATAAGGGGTAACCTAATTACTAAGGGGTGACCTATATCCAGGCAGCTGCTAAAGGGAGACCAGCCACAGATAAGGGGAGGTCATCTTCTCAAATTCAAAAGAAAATTTTGGCGGGAAATGAAATGCTTCACGAACAGCAAACAGGGTTGGAATTTTGGGGCCCTTTGGGACAGATTCGATCACCAAATTCGTTTGGGCTGGATGTTAATGGACTAAACAGAGTTGATACATGCGTTTTTATCAATCGAAATGGGCTGGATAATCCGGGCTGGATAAACAGAGTTGTTACAGAGATACGTATCTTCCCAATATGTACAGAGAATGGGTAAAGGATTCAGGGAGAGTTTCACGCTAGTTAGACTTTTACTTGGTCCTGTTCTAGTCTTGATAAGAGTTTGTTCGCAAATATATAGCTAACAAACACGTACAGGGAGATCAGAGAGAGATATTTTCTCAACAGCGCAGAGAAGAGAAAAAAAGAAGAAGTCGGATTCACTCGAGATTTTTGGGGGTTTGGTAGCTATATAAGTGTTGGTTCGAGTCATAAGAAGGGTTGGAAAACATCAGGAGAGATTGGGGAGCAAAAGAAAGACCAGGAGAGGCGTGAGAAAAACTTCCAGAGAAAATATTTTCTGCTGCTGCACAGTTGAAGAAGACGAAGAACAGACGCTTCTGAACTGTCGTTCTTCAATAGTCATAGTATCAAAACCAACTGTCGTTGTTTTAAAGCAGTTAGTGCTACTATCGTTGTTTTTAAGACCCTTCCACTTTGTAACAGTGACGCTGTAACATTTATACAGCGTTGCAAACTTCTTTTTACACCATTTTCATCAATAAAAACACATTATTAAGCCATGGATACATCTTATGATTATGTTTTTGGGATGAGGAGCTAAACCCATTAGCCAAGGCGACGGAGGAAGCCATTGTTCCACATTAATTGGTATAATTCTAATTTTACTATTTATTTGTAATATTATTATTTGATTATTTGCATGGGATTGAATTGAAATATTAGTTCTTATTGAATAGTTGTGAATTAATTTGATGAAGCATGCTGGGTTTTAAATACTTTTGATGTTTTATACTCTTTGATTACAACTATTACTTCAAGAATATATTTGAGGCAAATATTAAAATTATTTTTAAAGATAGAATTGCATGAATATTATTTAGAGTTTACTATTTATTTGGTCAATGGTGGAATCCTAGTCTTGGTATTTTTCTCCAAAACTTTGAATTATTTTATTTAGTTGTCTGTTTAATTTAAATCTATAAAAATTGTTTTCTTCACAAGTCTGAAAAGACCCAGTTTTTACCACTACTACAATCACTATTTGAAAAACCATCAGCGGGGGATTTCTGTTTCTCTCCCGAATTTGAGATTGAGATAAAACTGAAGAAAGATAAAAGGGTTAAATGTGGAATTATGAAAGTTTTGCTTTACTAAAAATTTCAATTATACCATCAGGGATATTTGTGAAGTTTCCCAAGGGTATTTATGAAGCTCATCAAAAATAAGTGTATTTATTCAATTTCCACATTTATAAATGGGATACTAAATTTTTGTGACGATATGTCATTTCATACTCCCTCCGTACCACATATATAGGCGAGGAGAGACAATTCTCTTAGATTAAGAAAATTACTTGGAATTCATAATTCTTTATGTTTTTTCTTGCTTTACCCTTTGTCTTATTCTCAACACAATTATTTGTGTAGCATAAATAAGGGTATTTTTGAAATTTTTTATCTTGGAAATATGATTCCGCCTATCTAGTGGGACAAGTAAAATCCAAAATTCCACCTATATAATAGACTACAGAGGGAGTATAAAATAAAATCAAACCCTTTAAACTCCTAAGTCATATAAGCCTCCACGTTGGGCGATGAGAATATCCATCCTTGGATGAGCGTCACTGCCCCATTAAAATTGCTCTTATTCCACTTTTTCACGAATTATATGAAAGTAACAGTGAATATCGGTTTTTTTTTATGAAAATAACGAAATGGAAAACAAGTCTCCCCGAAAACAAAAATAAAAACAAAAAAACAGGAAAAGTTTTTTTTTCTTATGAAACCAAAAGAGATGCAGTTCGAAACCCTAAAAGAACTCCGTATACACCTTCTTCTCCATCATCTACACATCTGTCTCATCCAAATCTGTTCACCTCTCTTCTTTTCTTCGTTGATTTACCTTTAGGTATCATATCTGTCTCTGTTTGCATCTGTGATGGATTCGATTATTTTGATCAACTAAGGATTTTTATCTGTTGCAGGTAATAGGTTGTTTGCTTTTTAGGGTTTAAAGCTCAGCATTCTACAGTTGCCAGATATTTAGATTTTGTTCTTCGGTACTATTTTTCTCCTTCCTCTCTATCTTCATTCTAATCCCTCCCGTTTCATAAGTTTGCTTTTTAGGGTTTAAAGCTCAACATTCTACAGTTGCCAGAGACTTAGATCAAGGTGTTGTTTTTCTCCTGCCTCTCTATATAACCTAATAAAAACCCTTTATTTTTTTCGTTTGATTTAATATTAGATAAGTAACGTGAAACCTATTTAGGTTGATGCTTACATGTTTTTACTAATCTTTGGATCTATCACTGCAGTCCTTTGCGGCATTGGTAAAGTTTTGGCTGATACTTGATAAATGGGTACCTTTTCCATCTACTGATTTTTGTTATTATTTCTGATCGCTAAAAGTAATAAACAATCTAACTTCAACTCCAATTTTTCAAAATTGAGATTTTAGGCTTATTTAATGTGTGTAACTACAGAACAAGGTGTACTTACAGAATGAATGAAGGAGCACTTTGTGATACATTTTCTCTTGATCATTTGAGGAAGGATCTTTAAAGTTTCAGGAAGAAGGTAAAGTAAATATTTGACTGATAGAGGTTCAAGGTTAGTGATCTGAATCCAAACAACCATAGTACAACACCATAGAGATGTTTAGTGATCTAACCAACAGACAACTGTGTTTAATTGTAGGCATAATTGGATTGGCCACGACCACTGCATCCAGGGTATTGGTCAATTGGTATGTATTGGAGTCAATGAATTCAGAGAAGTGTGAGTGTATATATCACTAAACATATCTATAAGATGAATAATTGGATTGGCCACGACCACTGCATCCAGGGTATTGGTCAATTGGTATGTATTGGAGGTCAATGAATTCAGAAAAGTGTGAGTGTATATATCACTAAACATCTCTATAAGATGAATACATTTTTTTGTGGTGTTATATCTTGCTTATATATGCATCCGATCATACTATCTAACTAATTAGTAAGACAAGTGTTGACCCGTGTTCAAATCTCTTAAAGTGAAACGAATTAGATTTCATGGGACCAATGATGTCACCAGCTGGGATATGTTCATGCTCGATGACGATGTAAGTAACAGTGACATCTCTAATAAATTATCCAAGTTGCAGGCTTATTTGAGGTTTTGTATGGATGGTTTGAAACTGTATGTTCCCATTTTTAACTTCTAATTGAGATTAATCGAGAGTGTGCTTACTGGCGGGACTCTTTCTGGAAAAAAAAGAGTAGAATGGGTAAAGAGGTGAGCACCTTGCTTACCAAGAGTAATGTTTGGTTAAGAATTAGCAGTACAAGAAATAAGACATTATACCATGCAGACAAATTGAATGCCTTGCCCACTGTGTTTCTGTCTTTATTGTTAACAACATTGTAGTTATTCGTAGAATATCTCAAGTGATCGGATACAATTTGCACTGTTTATTTTCTTTCCTCTTCTATTGAAGAGTTCTAGCATATAGATTTGGGTTTTGCATACATAAATGGTTTAGTTTTCTCAGTCCAAGTTTTATCCATCCCAAGTTAGTATGTTAAACAAAGACAGAGCACTTTTAAGTTTAGTATGCGGTCTGCACAATCTGATACATAAAGTGTCCCTAAAAATCTTTACATTGGCCATCGGAGAAACCACCCATCTCCTCGAATTTCATTTCCTATAAATGTACTGACAAGGACCATCGATGAAACAATTAAAAAACCGTGAATAGTTATCTGTCATGTATGCATTTAAATCTAAATTTTGTATTCGGCCTAATTTTAATGTTATTCATATGTTTTGGTTGGTTCTGCCCAATAAGTGTTCTACACCATCTGGGACCATGGATTTTTGAATTAAAGAATAATTTTTTGTCAAAGATAGATTCTTCGCCAGAGGATTGCTTATATTGTTCTTTCTGACCCAAAGAAGTAATTACTGAATGATTTTTTTTTCCTGTCTTAACATTTAGTGATCTCTTCCAAATTTGGATGATGAAACGAGGAGGGAGAGCCTCGCTGTGGTTTCCATGGATAAAGCCTAAAGAGTGCGCTGGGATACCAACTGTAGTGTCGCTATAAACCGTGTGGAGTAATAAGATGATGTTTCATCTGTCTAGATGTTTATCCCTTTATTCTATTTTCCTACGTTGATTTCCAGTTAAGTGTAACAACATGCACATTAGCTATTAATTTTTTCGTCGAAATTTAAAATCTATGTGTCGTACTAATAATATAGAAATGGATCATTCTTTTTGGTTTAGTTCTGATGTGAAATTCAGTTTTTTGTTTCTCTTTCTGCAATTTACCTACCTTGGCGTCCTGTTGTATTGTAAGGACAAAAAACTCCCGCTATAACTGGATGAAAATCCTTTCTCTACAGTTTATCATTCCAATTTTTGCTTGCCTGATATGTCAGGATCACCTGGTTTGTTAAAGTTTTCTCACAAAATTTATTGGTGGTAGCCTGTGAGTCTTCGTTGTTTGCTGTTTATGTTGTTGTTCGCTTCGTTTTTTTCCTTTGCTTTTTAAATGGATATCATATATTCTTTTTTAATTGACAGGGACTTGGTCCACTCCGCTAACGCCAGAAACTATGGTTCCTTGAAGGAAGCACAATCTTATACATTTAAAAAGGTTGGTGGCGTTTAAGATTGTATTTAGTGATTACGACATGTGAGCTCTTCATTATTCAGTAAGATGTAAGAATGATCTCTTCATGATTAAGATGATTACGAAATATTTAAAATGTACCTATGATCTTTTCATTATTCATATTTGCAGATTTTTCGTTTAAGTTGGTCAATGAGCTCTTCCATGTTTTATGGATCGATGGATATGACTTTTAAGTGTCATTTCTCTTAAATCTGGAGGTTTGGGGTGAGCATGAGAATCCTTTGTTTCAATATAGATGCTCAGAACAAAACTCCGGATCTCTTTGGCTATTCTTTGGGTAATTTGTTTCCTGTATTTTTTGTTACATTGAAGAAGAAGAAGTGTTAGATAAGTTTCTTTTAGAGTTCTTGGAGATAAAACGGGAATGTGAAATTTGAATGTCTTGCTATTGGTTGACAATTTGCTTGGGGAAATCTCTGCTCAGGTTTGTCGATTCCTGTTTCTATTTCTCTTATAGGTTTTTGTTTGGTCACTGCCTTTTGAATTTTTACAAGTGATTGGTATAATTTGTTCATGTGGTCATGTTTACCCCTTTCTTTCTCGGTAGCAAGTTTTATGTTCAATTGTGTTACTATGACTTCTCATTATAGATTCGTATCAATCAGATTCGCATCAATCAGAGGTCTGTATGATATTCTTTTATTTGTAACCAAAAATACCTTAGAGTTTTCCAATATTTTTTTTTGTACCCCCAATAACATTTTTAAAAGACTAAACCGAGCACACAAACATTACACATCGCAGTATGCACTTTCACAGTGTTCACAGTGGATAGATGGAAGTCATCTGTATCAATTTGGAGCCCAGGGACCTGAATTCCTCCAAACTACGTATAAATAAGGTTCTTTAAATGAATTTTTATATCCTAAGCTGGGCGAGGCAAAGCTGATCCACATAAAATCGAAAATCCTCAGCATGCATCTGGACGAGGCGAGGCGAAGCCTAATCACACCAAATTAAAAAACCTAAGCATGCATCGAGACGAGGCGAAACCGATCCACACTAAATCAAGAATCCTAAGCAATGGGGCGAGGCGAAGCCAAATCACACCAAATCAAAAAAATCCTAAGCATGCATCGGGACGAGGCGAAGCCGAGCCACACCAAATCAAAAATGCATCGAGACGAGGCGAAGCCGATCCACACTAAATCAAAAATCCTAAGCAATGGGGCGAGGCGAAGCCAAATCACACAAAATCAAAAAAATCCTAAGCATGGGCGAGGCGAAGCCAAATCACACAAAATCAAAAAAATCCTAAGCATGCATCGGGACGAGGCGAAGCCGAGCCACACCAAATCAAAAATCCTAAACGACGGGGCGAGGCGAAGCCGAGCCACACCAAATCAAAAATGCATCGCAACATGGCGGTGGAAAACCCCGTGACACCAAATAAAAATTGCGCGACAAGGACGAGGCGAAACCATATCACACGAAACCGAAAATATGGTTAAAAGAAAACAAATGACGTTTGATTGTTTCTGGATCGGTGCGTAGCACGGACACAAAATCTAGTAATCATGATTGGTGGATCTCTGAATTGGTATAATTTCCTTTTTAAGTATAACGAAAACTTTCTGATAAACCCAAAAGAGCTCCAACTTTCGCAATTACCCCTTGTAAAGTTCTAGAACATAGATATCAGTTTTTGGTTATTTATTCGAGAAGTGAAGTCCGTCAAAACTCCAGAACCTTCTTCTTAAAACCCTAATAAAAACTTCTGAGTATCACAAACTTAATCACATAGTTCCAGTGGTGCTAAGCAGAGAAAAGAAGAAATGGCAGAAGAATTAACGCTAGACTTGGAAGAGCTTCACCACCTTCAAAGTATAGCTAAGAGGTCTCGAATTCTCTCTATGATCTCTTCCGAAATTCGCAACCTAGAGACAGAAAAGGTATTCTCTATGCCTCGTTTTTGTTCCCAGTTTTTGTTTTTCTGTGTGTTTGATGAGTTGATTCTTAAGAAATGACTTAAGTTTCGATTGGTTTTAATAAGTTACTTAAGTTAAATTTGATTATTCAGTTTGAGGTTTAGGTTTTCAGGAACCTTTGGATCCTTCCACGTTCCCTGCTGAAATCATGTTTAATGTTATAAAACCCTTTAAATGATCTTTTTTAGTCACTTGCTCATTTTGGTCGATCGTGCACAGTTGGTGATTTAGACGAATAACAATTATTGATCCTCTATTAGAGTGACAAAGAGAAATTTTAGTATTAAGTGGACAGACTCACTCGGTGGACTGCGGTGATTACGAATCGGTGATAAAACTGAGGAAATAAGTATAGGAGCACTTGGGTAGTTTACTGCCTAGCCACTAGCCATGAAAAGGGGGAAGAAGAATTACCAATGCTGAAGTTTTGGATGTTAATTAGGAATTACAGTAGGTGTACATTTTCTTGTCCACCATCATAACTTGCTTGCACAAGGGTAGCGTTACACTGACGAGTGGGCTCCCGATTGAAATCCCGACTGGACATCCAGCGGGCAGGAGGGTAGTGCTCCTAGCATCTAGATATGTGCGGGCAAATGGGCCCCACTGCTTGTCTCAGTCGGGATTTGCTGTCGGGACTTCAAACCGGTAAGTCTGTCATTTCTGCTTGCACAAAATCCTTTGATTTAGCTTCTGTTAATGGATGGACGTAGCTTGTTAACCCTGAACTGCCACAAGCTTTCAACAATATTGAGTGTACATAGAGCATCTAAGAACAGTCATGCAACAATTTCAATAGCTAACCGTAGTTTCTAAATGTGACCTTTGAAGTGAACAAGTGCTGAATGTCACACCAACCTGGCATGTAAATTTCTTGTAGATATGAATATTTCCAAATTCGATTTGAGTGAAAATAATCATTTTGTTCGTCTGTTCATCTTGAGTTGTGCCTGGAACATGGAATCCAGTCTGTATCTGGTTTACATGTGTGTTGGTACATGTCAGGGCATGAACATGCTTCAGGAAGTTTTTTTTCTGACCAATGGCTTTAGACAGTATTGGATGATCTGAATGCAGTATGTGTTAACTTCATCATAGTCTGTGACTTTCTATAATGTGGTAAGAACAGCTTCCTGACAACAATACTGAAGAGATCACCTGATTCACAGTTTCACGATACTATAATTCAACCAATGAAGCTTATGTTGCAAGTACGGAGAGCTTATTCCTATTTTTGCTTACTTTCTCGCTCTCTGTATCTTTTTAGCAGCTCTTGAAGGATGTTGACTCACAACCTACTGCACAAACTTCAGATCCTGCTCCAACTCCAATTCCAACTCCAGCTGCTCCAGCTCCAACTCCAACTCCAACTCCAGCTGCTCCAGCTCCAACTCTTTTGGCTAAGGGTTTATCAATTCCTGCATTGAACTATGCCACTCTTAGTTCATTCAGTTGGGATCAAGATGATGAGAAAGTCAAGGTATGTCAAACTCTGTTCATTTGCAATTGCTAATTCTTGGGTTAAAAAATGGGTTTTTATCAATTGTGGTTTTCAATTATGTCCTCAGGTGGGTGTATGGATATCTGAGGTTTAATTGATTTTGATGGGTTTCGATTCTTCAAGACATTCTCTGCCAACTATTAACTCTTTCTTGTTGTACCAACTAAGTCTTATGCTTATATTTCATTTAGTGGACCACGCAAATGTTAATGGGAAAAGCTGTGTTCTTCAGATCTATGTCTCTTTAGAGGGTGTTGATCAAGAGAAAGTCGAGACCATATTCAAGAAAATGTCTGTAGATCTAAAATTCCATGACGTACAAGGAAAACATTACCGGTGCGCAATACCAAAATTGAACAAGGAAATTGTGCCTGAGAAATCTAAGGTGTTGGTTAAGCCTAAAAGAGTTGTCGTCACTTTGTATAAAGCTTCTAAAGGGAACTGGTTAGATTTGCATTTCAAAGAAGATAAGGTATGTGTAGTAATGTATGAGATTGTTGATCTATTATATGATTAGGGCTTAATGAAATGCTATGTGGCTGTATAGCATCTTTTCTTTGTTCTTGCTATGCCTTTTTCACCCTAATCAAATAGTAACTAACCAGCTTATGTTTGTGCAGCTTAAGCTTGGACTTGAGAAAGAGCGTGATCCTATGGCTGGAATTATGGACTTGATGAAGGTCTCCCTCTCTCCCTCTCCCTTTCCCTCTCTCATGCCATGATGGTGATGGAGGCTTCTGCTTCTTTTTCTTTTTTGGTAAGCGAGGATTCTGCTTCTTCCGAGTAGCTTTTCAGACGGTCTAATTGTACTTGGTATTACATTGAGCAGAATATGTACGAGGAAGGAGATGAGGACATGAAGAGAACAATTGCCAAAGCTTGGACTGATGCTAGGTCTGGGAAGTCTGCTGACCCTATGAATGCGTATCGTTGAGAATAGATACTAGCTTCCTGGATCCTAGGTTTTTTTTTCTCATTTCCCCAAAGGTTAGGTTTCCTGGGTCGGTTACTGGTTGAAAATTTTGTTTTCTTTTTGTCTTTCCCTGGTTGTGGTGCTTTTGGTGTTCACTCCTATGATATTTAGAGACTATTACATACAAATCAAATGATGTTCTGATCAAGTTGTTGTGCAAAGAAGAATTATATAGTTTTATGATATTTATACCTATCAAAAGTATGTTGCCTGTTGTCGTTCTACCTTGACACCGGTGGATAGTAGCTTCCAAGTGAAATTAGCTTGCTAAAGATCTAAGCAAAAGATAGCTTTGGCATTTCACTCCTTGCAACTCCATTAAGAATTGTTTTGTTTACCCATATATATATACTAGGTATCAACCCGGACATGTCTTGGCATTTCACTCCTTGCAACTCCGTTAAGAGGTGTTTTGTTTATCTATACACTAGGTATCAGGCGGGGACTTAACTTTTTGTGGTATCGTGTATTTAGCTACGAGGACTCTCTTAGATGGACACTATCATACATGATTTGCTTCATTTTCTCTGCAAAACCCAAATGACAATAAATTTAAATTTAATATTTTCATGACACATACTTCTTATAGGACTTTACATTCCTACTAAAAAAATGTGCGCAATTCGAGATATTAAACCTCATCATTTACCGATCTTAATTTTAACCGTTAAAAGCACTCAAAGGAATAGATGGTGGTGTTATACGTTTCGAATTGTGTTCATTTTTTGTAGGAATGTAGAGTTCTATAAGAGAAACATATTATCTAAATATTAGATTCAAATTCATTGTCGTTTGAGTTTTGTAGAGAAAATGGTACATGATAGTATCCATCTATGAGTGTCTACGGGTCCTCCCTCTTTAGTTATGTGGTCTATTTGATTAATTTGTAATCCACAAATGCGACAAGTCAGTGTAATGCATATACTCAGGAGGGGCGTACGCAGTTTAAAGCAAGTTCAAACCCTACCAAATCGACTCCCAAACCTAAATTTTCAGAGATTTTGAACTCCCTAACCTAATTCTGCTATCTTGCACCCCTTAGCAATATCATGTTTCTGCTATCTTGCACCCCTTAGCAATATCACGTTTCCCTTTAGTTGAGTTTTTGGCTCCGCCCCTGCATGTACTAAATAGCAAATGAAAAAGAATGTTATTTTCTATGCAGATTTAGAAAAATATGAAATGTCTGATTTTTGATAATCAAAAGAAGTTGTCAATCTATAAAATATGTGGGCAAGGATATATACTGGTAAGTTAAGTGAGTAGGGATATATACTGGTAAGAGTTAAAAAGGAAAATATTTACTTCTTTTATCGAGTTTAGTTTTTTTGTTGGCTCGGCTTATGGGGAGCCTTACATGATATTTGAGTCCAAAACACTTGTCACATCTGTATAATTGTACGTTGTTAGATGAAACATGTGTCTAATGATGTTAATTTTATTTTGTTTAAATCCTAAATTATTCTTTTGTTCAAACCACGATCCCGATGGATTCTTAAATTTTTACTTGTTCAAACCATGATCCTGATGCATTCTTAATATTCTTTTTAGTAATTCGTAAATTCACTGGGTGCATCCATCTGTTTCATATTTGCATTAGTAAGACTTCAATACAACTTCTGGATCCCGATACCCCGTAGTAAGATTATAAATTTGGTTAAAGACAAATTATTAGAAAGATGGTACACGCCAGTTGATTATAGTAGTGAATAAAACTGGATCGGCTTTTAAAATCAGGTGCCCTCGAGTAAGATTTCAAATTTAGGTGCATATAGAGGGGTACAAAAGGATTATACCACCTGAATATAGCAGAAAATATTTACTTTTCTTATCGAGTTTAATTTTGTTGTTGGCTCGGCTTATGAGGAGCCTTACATGATATTTGAGTCCAAAACACTTGTCACATCTGTATACTTGTACGTCGTTAGATGAAAAATGTGTCTAATGATGTTTAATTTTATTTTGTCTAAATCATAAACTATTTTTTTGTTCAAACCATGATCCTGATGGATTCTTAAATTTTTACTTGTTCAAACCATGATCCTGATGCATTCTTAATATTCTTTCTAGTAATTTGTAAATTCACTAGGTGCATCCAACTATTTCATATTTTTCACTAGTAAGACTTCAATACAACTTCTGGATCCCGATACCCCGTAGTAAGATTATAAATTTGGATATACATAAATTATTAGAAAGATGGTACATGCCAGTTGATTATAGTAGTGAATAAAACTGGATCGACTTTTAAAATCAGGTGCCCCCGAGTAAGATTTCAAATTTAGGTGCATATAGAGGGGTACATATACCACCCGAATATAGCAGAAAAAGGAACAAAGAAAAGGGGAAAAATAAATCAGGTAACAAGCTACCTGAATCCCAAAGCAAACAGAAGTTGCAAATAACTGTGGAGGATCAAAATAAACATGGACCCAGTTCTGAATTACAACATTATGAGAAATATTTTCAAACTCCTTGAAGCTAAGACACCATTGAAACAACTCATACTTAACCATGTTGATAATATCTTCAGATACATGCGATTTAGAAGTAAACACACGAGCATTTCTTTCTCTCCAGGTACACCATAAAATAGTTGCTGCAACCAAGTTCCAAATTTGATTCTTTTACACATCCCAATTATGGAACTGGCAAGACACAAGCATCATGGAGACATCATCAGGAAAAATGAAATGAATACCCATAGCTTGTATGAAATGCAACCAAATATCTCTGACAAAACTACAATGAAGAAAGAGATGCGAAGTAGTTTCATTATTACTGCAAAAGAGTCGAGACTAAAAAGATAAAATACATTTTCTACCGTATTTTCTAATTGCTCAATCCAGATTTTGGACTCATCAGTCAAAGGTTTGATTTTTTATTTATTAAAGACTTTACTTTGGATCCTAATAATTCCTGACTAATTGTCGCAGAAGAGGTAACCACAATCCATTTATTGTTCATTGTATAATCATTTGTTCTCAAGCACCTACTACCAACTACAAGTGTAAATGACCATAATGCTTTAGAGAAAAAACTTCTTAAAATTTTCAACAGAATTATTAGCAGTTTTAATAATTGGCGAAGCAAATCATGTGCATATTATACCTGGGATGTCAAGCATAATCAAGTGTGAGAATCAGAAGGCTCTTTCCACTCGATCCTTGCATGATATACATCGACGTCATCATCTTTGGATACACTGAAAGGTGTATGTTCTAATATATGGAATACTAAGTAATTAGCTGAGACACTTCCTCCTCCTGGATTATTACGATCAAGGAACGGAAATAAAAATCCTTCCATGATGATCAAGTAGTTGTATTAAAAGAAATAATAAGACACGCGGTGGAATCACGAAGAACCTCATTATACAATTACTAATTGTTCTGGTGTTCCTAGCTAGTTATAGGCCATGTACACAGTTTTTCGATGACCTAAAATGTTATAAGTTTTATATATCCCTTGACAGAATGAAAAGTTCGAGAAACAAGATACTATTTTGAAGAAGCAAACACAAACAAGCTAAGCAATGAAAACATAACTATTAGCTGATGTAGCTGAAGAATCTGAAGCACCAACAGAGAGCAGAAACTGAAGCAGAATAAGTACTCCCAATCAGTGAATGAAAAAGCTTGGAGAAGATAAGATAGAAAAGTCCCTTGGTAAACAAATCATCCAATTGATCTTCAATGCAAACATAAGTCACATACAATAGCACATGGTATTTCACCTCTCAACCAGCTCCCTAACTGCATGGTAGTAAACCTCTATGTGTTTTGTTTTGGCATGGAACACAGGATAACAGTCAAAGGTATATTATATGTATTTTCACGAAAGAAATTAGCAGGCTAAGTAACAGATATATGTAATTTCTTTAATACATAAGAAATCAATTGAAGTTCAGAAACAACTACAGTCAAACACATGTATTCTGCTTTAACTGATGAGTTGGATATAAAATGATGCTTTTTAGTAGAACAAGACACTAACAAGGAAACAAGATAAACAACAAAACCTGAATTTGATCTTCATGTGTCAGGGCATCCAACCCAATCTGAGTCTGTATAGGCTTTGAGCATTGTCAAATTACTAGCTCCAAGAGTACGACCTAAACCAATAGTTCCCTTAATATATCTCAAGATTCTCTCCACTAAGATCTTATGCTAATCAGTAGGGGATAACATATCTCTTGTTCCTATATTAGTAAAGTATATGTTACATGCTAGCTAATATTAGTTGTCGTCCAAGAGAGATTTAGTTGAGTTGTATTACAATTGGAATTTGTCAAAAATGAAAAAAATATTATTATCGCGTATCATTAAGATTTGGTAATTCCTTGTTTTCCAAACATGCCTTCGTCTCTGCACTATAAATAGTGAAGCTTGTATTCTTAGAAACTCATTATAGAACACACTGTCTAACCATTTGTGTGAGAAACCCACTCGTAGTATTTTACATACTTGCTGATAAATAAGAGTATCCTAGTTAGGTGAAACCTCTTGTGTGACCTTCGTTTATAGTCTTCTTTGGGATCAAGAAGCTTTTAATAGTACCGTAGACGGGAAACTAAATCGTATTGTTATTTTAGTTTTCGATTATTGATTTTATTGAATAACTGTAGAGTTAAACCTTGATATATCTAGTTTGTTTATTCTGTGGTCCTTCTCTTCTGATAGAAGACACTCAAACTAGTTCAAGAACTGACGACTTCAAATCTATTTATTGATTTGAGATTTGAAGATAAGACTAGTGATCCTCCATTGTCAATAAACTTCATTTTTTATGTGATCGACCATTAGTGGGGATCAAGTTGTTTGTATAAGTACATTGAAGCTTCAAGACTAGAAGATATTTTTTAATATTCTGATCTTTGTGATACTTCTTCCATACTTGATTGACTGGGATCCTGACAAGCGGTTTAATTCAATAGATATCATACTTGTTGTGTATATCGGTAATCAATTTAGTTACTTCTCTTTTGAGATTTTTTTGATAGTTTTTAAACTAAGATTAGTTATTTTGGTAATCGTTGGTCTTAGTTGATCTTTGACCAACAAATGAGTTTATATTGATTAAACGGGATATCCTTTACACTCAACCTTATCTCCGATTAACTTGTTGATTTAGGATATTGATAGAGTGGTTACTGAAACATGTTGGTCACTAATTGTTTCGGATTACGATCCAAAGGATATGAGAACAGAAGTCTTCACATCATGTGAAGCAACTTAAAATAGTGAACCCTATCTTGGAATTCACGTGTGTAGACCATATTGGTTGTAGGCGCAATGATACTAAATGAACTGAGTAACTAGGAATAGTTTAATTCATCTCAACTATACAAAGTTGCGGTAATCAATTTGTATAACGTCTTAATTCCGAGAGTATTCAAAACTAGATTAGGTCCCCGGGCTTTTCTGACTTGCAGTTTTTCTCGTTAACAAAATCTTGTTATGTGCCTTTACTTTAATTTATGCATTATAATTATTTTTATACTTAAAGTAATACAATTTACGTTAATCAAACACTTGGGATGATCTCAAAGATTGGTTCGGCTATGAACTTGTGTTATATACCAAGTGTACATCTTGGTGAAATAATCTTTTGAAAGTTATGTATTTATAAGATTATACAAGGTGTATCTGTAGTAGGTTGATAAGAAAATATATTGGTGTACTTGGTACCCTCGTCATCTCAATGTCTATACTCTTCTTTGATTTGTTTGGTTGTTCTTGAGAGGTGGTTAGTGATCTATGCTTCTATGATAAGAGCGTAAATGTTCTAGATCCGTAAGTTTTGCTAGACTTGTCTACTGTAAACAAATTTCCAAACCTGGATTACATATCAAAAGAAAAATAAAATAAGCTTGTCTATTAGAGGCAGATAGGTATCAAAAGTCTTCATTGAGGCTGAAGCAACTCTTAGGCTGTAAAGGACGTCATCTAAGGAAATCAAGTGCATAAAAATATTGCGAGATTATAGAAACATAAGGAGCACGAATGCAGCTGAATTGCCTGGAGGGTTAATTCGGTCTGAACTACATTCTAGTCCAAAGACTGATTGTATGCTGGTTGTGTATCAGTTTAATACAGTGTAGTGTTCAAAGATGGACGAGATCCTGAGGTTTGTCTGCCAACGCATTTTTCCTCGTTAACAAAATTCTGTTGTCTTGTCTATTTCCTTTTTCGCATTATACTGTTTATCTTTATAAAATAATATCACAAGTAGTACATAATCAATCTAGATTATTTAAGTCCTTATTGTTTGGAATTAAACCAAGATATTTTTCTTCCAGAATTCATATCTTGAAAGATTGATCACAAGTTTCGTACTTGTTTTACTTCAGATTATCGGATACAACTATATTGATCTTGGATATTGATTTTTAAGATCTTCTAAGAACTATTCTACACAATCAGGTACACCAACATTTGGTTTATACATATTGATTATGGAAGAGAAAGGAAAAAAATCTATATACAATATGATTCACGGGCCTTTACTATTAAAATATTAAAGTTGGTGGTGTAATTGGTACCCTCCCCTTTCCACTAATGTCTTCAAAAACTATTGAAGGAGGTTATATGGAGTATTTTAATAACGTATTATTTGTAAAAGTATAATCATATTATATAAATCTAGTAGGATATTTAGCATATCGTGTTTAAGAAGTTATTTGTTGACGATGGTAGCATACCATATTATTCCCTCTAGAAAAAAAAAATACATAACATATATCAAAAAAATAATATTATTTATGCAGTTACATGAACATGACATAGCTAACGAACATGTGATTAAGATATTATTCATGCAGTCACATGAACTCATCTTGTGAAGCTGTCCACAAAAGGTTGAGTATATGATACTTGATATGTCTTGATCCGATTTTTTTAACAGACAACAAAAAAGAAAAAAGATTTTTTTTTAATGAATTATCATGAACCAAGAATGAAAAGATTTAGATTTCATAGTAAAATAAAACAAACAACAAACAAGTAACTTAATAGAAAATAAAAACTCATATGAATAAAAAAATTCAATATTTCGTTAGTACATCACAAATCGGAGAGAGTCATATTAATCATAGTCACCCATACTGACTCGATTTGATTTTGAAGGTGAGGGTTAATGCAACATTAATATTTGTACCAGAATCGAGAAGCATGTAATTTTGGATTAAGAATCAGCAAAAAAAGAAATAAACAAAACAACATAACAATGCTAAGGAGCAAGCCGTTCATGCTATTTGGGTCATAAGACTAACCCTCACCTGCAAAATTAAAATTAATGTCGAACAAACAAGAATAAAGCAACACGGAGGTTGCTAAAGATGCAAATGAAAGAAAAAGAATACAAAGGGAAGAACAACAAAGAGATAATAAGAGAATAAATGACTCAGGCTAAGATATTAATGTGTAATAATATTCAATGATAGATGTCCCATGCTATGAGAAAAAGGCATGTTTAAGTAAGATAAAAGCAAATACCTAAAATAACTAGAATTCTTAAAGGAGTATGAACTAGAAAAGGAAATAAAAATACTATAAGGAAAAGGAAACATGATGTTATACATCAATCCCCCTTTCTTGAAAGTAACTCGTCTTCGAGTTGTCTAAGTAAAATAATTAACCATTCTTTCCATGGAGCGTGAAGATCTCATACACATTGAAAATGTTACAGATGTTCCAATTCGAAGGAAACTCCACAACATAAGCATTATTACTGATTTTCCTCAAGATTATGAGAGGACCATATTCAGTCATATTTGTTTTGTTGTAAGTGTCAACTAGATAACATTCTTTTCGAAGATGTATCATTATTAGTTCTCTTTCCTCAAAAGTCTTTAGACGTATGTGTTTTTCAGTAATTTCTTTGTACTTAGCATTAGATTCTTCGATATTTGATTTTACTTCTTGATGAAATTGAGAAACTTTATCCACCAGTTGATCAAATTATTCATTAGACTTTGAAAGCTTAGGAAGAACTATCAAATCCAGTGTATGACTCGGCACTTTAGAATAGACAATTGAAAATGGTTTAGTGAAATGCTGAAAGTAAACTCATGAGGAAAAAAAAATTCCCATTGCTTCTCTTTAGTGCTAGCAATCTTAGCTCTTACCAAATTTTCCTAAAGATTAGAAGACAACTTCAGTTTGTCCATCAGTTTGAGGGTGTGCAACGGCTCTATATTGCACTTTAGTACCTAGCCTCATCCAAAGAGATATCCAAAAGTTATTGAGAAATTTTATGTCACAGTTAGAAGTGATAGATTTAGGCACTCCTTATAAACGAACTACTTTTTTGAAAAACAAGTAACCTACACCGTAGGTTGTCTTCTTATAAGCAACAAAATATGCCATCTTAAAATATCTATCAACAACAACCATTATAGAGTCATTTCCTTTAACAGTACGAGGTAATCCTAGAATAGAATCCATACTCCTATCAACCCAAAGAGTAACATGAACTGGTAAATATGTGTAAAGACTTGTATTTTGAATGTTGCCTTTTGAATGTCGGAAAACATGAACTTTTGAAATAGTTTTAAAGAAGGACAATAATAACACTTCAACTAAAGAAATAGTTTTATCATAACCAAAACTTCCACCAAGACACTACCATGTAATTCATGAATTAAATGAAGATGCAAAGAACCTTGAAAGATGCAAAGACGATTACCCTTAAAAAAAATCTGTATTGAATAAGAAAGTCACTGACTTCAGTAGTCATATGTCCACACTGACCCCATATTGTTGGAAAATCATCATCAGCAGCATATAAATCTTTGATATAGTTGAAAGTTATGCTCTCATTGCGAAGAATGAAAAGAAAGTGAGCACGTCTACTCAAAGCATCTGCAACTTAATTCAATCAACCGCTTTTATGTCGAATAGAAAATGTATATTGATTGATAATAGACAGCCAACAATTATGCATTCGACTGACCTTAGATGAAGTTAGGATAAATTTCAAAGCTTTCTTACCAGTATTTACTATAAACTCACTATGAATAAGATATGGATGCTGATATTTTAAAGCCTGAACAAGAGAAATCAATTCAACTTCATAGGTAGACCACTTTTTTTTCTAGAGATGGAATTCTTTTCACTATGAAATGCAACCGGGTGACCACTTTGAGATAATACAACACAAATACCCACAATAAAAGCATCACAATCAACTTCGAATGGCTATTCAAAATCTGGCATTGACAAGTACTTGAGCACTACATAACTTGTCCTTAAGAATATTAAAGCTCTTATCTGCTTCTCAAGTACACAAAAATTTCTCTTGTTTTAAACAATCAATTAGCCCAGCAGCTATACATGCTGGAGTAGACCATTCAGAGATAGTCTTAATTTTCGAGTTGTGAATTGCAATCCCATTATCAGAAATTATGTATCCTAGAAAAGTGACATTGTTGAAAATAATGTGCACTATTTAAGATTCACAAGGAGTGCATTATCAGCAAAAACTTGAAATACTTGAGAGGATGAAAGAGATGCTCTTATTTATCCCTTTACATTCTAATAAGATAAGGTTGTAAAACCTGATTCATGAGCCGCATGAAAGTGCTAAGTGCATTAGATAACCCAAATGACATTACAAGCAATTCATATAAACCTTCACGTTTTAAAAGCTGTTTTTTCATTCATCTCCTTATCTAATGCGAATCTAATGATAACCACTGCGGAAATCAAGTATAGTAAATACCTTTGAACCAACGAACATATCAATCATCTCATATAATCTAATCTGGGAATTGGAAATATTGATGTTGTAAGTCATGTAAAGGAGGTAACGACTTAGAAGTTCATCAGGAAATAAAATATCAAATTGTTTGAGCAATGGATGCATCTATTCCGGAGTCCCTGTCACTGAGAACTAAGAGTATGTATTTGTAGCTTTTTCACCACAGTAGCTACGAAAACACTGGTATTCCCAGTAAGAAAAGTGAAGTGAAGGTTTTGCAGGACCAGGTTGGTTTGACGATGAAGAACATGATGTGGTTAATATAAAAGTGAAGGTTTTGCAGGACTAGGAAGAATAAAGGAGGTGGCTTGTGGAGCAGGTGGTTGATTATAGAAAAACTTGGGTGATTGTTGTTGCTGGCAAAAAAAAGGAATAACTTACATTCCATGAATAATATGGATTGTCGTTGTTAGAGTTAGTGAATAAAGTAAGGGTCTATAATTACCTTGAAAACGATTACCTTATCTGGATTGTTGAGTTCTTGGAGAATGGAGGATAAGATGTTATACTTTGAGAGCTTGTTGAATAACGTCTACCATAGTATAAACAAATTGAGTCATGCCATGTTGAATAAATCTATTCAACCCATCAATAAACCTAGCCACACGTTGTTATTTAGTTTCATAAAGTTGATACCTGAAACTAAATTATATAATTCCGATGCATAATTTTCGACTAATCTTGCTCCTTGTTGACAAGCTTGTAACTTTACAAACATCTGTTGTTTGTAGTTTCTCATTCTTTTCCAAGTACGTACAAGAGGTTTACATATTTGAAACGATCTTCACATAGCTTATCCCACCAAGAAACAACACCTCCCTTGAGTTTATAAGCTACAAGGTTTACTTTGGAACGGTCAGGTACTTCCAAAAGTTCAAAGAATGCTTCAACTTCATAGGTCCAATCCAATAGGTCTCAAATTTTGAAACTTTCATTGAGGTTTGGAATATTAGATTTTAGTTTATACTCTAGAAGAGTTCCATAATTCATGATTTTAGACGTTTATCCTATGTCCATCTTTTTTCCTACTAATATTCAAGAGTATCATCATTATCATCTCTATCAAACCGAAGAATTGAGATCTTCTTCCTAAGATTGTTCAGAAAGTTTTCATGTTGTTTATTCTTTATCAACTTTTGCAATATCTCATCTGGGATATCAATATCATGAAAGAAATGATGTAAACCCTTTTCTTTGAAATCAATTCTTTTTATGTGATGTCTTACCTTGGTCTTTAAATTTTTCGTAATCCTCAACCTTTAGATGTTTCTTTATAAGCTTGGTAAAATTATCTAGTTTCTTATCGAACCATTTTATTAAATCTTTTCCGAATCTTAGTAAGACCTTCCATGGTGACTGGTTCTCGCATGGTTAAGAAATAACTTACCGAATAATAAAAGAAAAACTAGGGTTGTGGAAGGGAAATGCCAAAGATCTATTCTAGATGATAATCTAGAATTTTGGTTGTAATGCCAACTAATGGCGAACAAACTAGAAGAAAGGAATACGAAGGTTTCTAAAGATATGAAGGGAAGAACAAAGAAGAGAGAATAATAGACTTAATAATTCAGGCTAAGAGATTAATGTGTAAGATATTCAATATTAGATATCCTATGTTATGAAACAAATGCATGTATAAATAGGCTAAAATCAAATACCTAAAATAACTAGAATTCTAAAAAGAGTACAAACTAGAAAAGGAAATAGAAAGACTAGAAGGAAAAAAAAACATAATGTTCTACATCAATAATGCAGAACAAAAGCATTATAAAAACTTAATGAAATAAACAATATTCGGTTCTTGACCATTTGGACTGGTCAACACACATTTTTTGTTTGAAATTTGTGGCTTATGGGATTCGAACCAGACACCCGTGTGTCATATAACTGAGATTCAGACCACTGTACCAAGTCACTTGTTGTGATTATAAACTAAGACTATCGGGTTTATTAGTTTAATCACATTGAATTATTAATACACCAAGCATAAACTATATTAAAGCATCATAATCTTTCCAATTACTTACTAAAATTCTAAAAATTTATATTATTTTTAAAATTATATTGTTTTCAAGAACGAGCACCTAGCTCATCTGGTCATCCTCGTTCCCCAAAGTTTCATGCGTTCCAAGAGGTCCCGATTTCGAGCCCCTAATGGTGTAATATTGCAGAAATTAACATGGAAGGTTTGCCCCCCTTGAGACACTATCTCCCCCCCACCCGCTTTGGATCCTTTGGTTAGGTTACCCATGAGGCTTGCTGGTAGGCTAGCACAACAACCTGTTCAATTAATGTAGTAGTATGTCGTTGGTGCTTATCTTGTTAGGCATCCAACTAGTTTCATGTAATAATCGTTATACAAGAAAAAGAGTTTTATTTATAAATAAATGGTATATATTTATATGTAAATTAATTTTTAGAGGTATTAAAAAATTGACTATAAATCTTCGATTCACGATTCAACATACGATTCGATTCTAAAAAATGAAAATCGATTTATGTTTCGATTCACGATTTAAAAATCTTGCCAAAAACATAAAAACAAATTACCAAAGATTCGTTAAACCCTAATTATATAGTAAATCACATTAACAATGAAAATGAAAGAAATATTGGATCAAAATTCTTAATATTGAAGAATAAAACCAATCAAAACATAACAACTATAAATTCTTATTGCAGTTGCCAATCCAAAACTGAATAACTATAAGCTCTTACTTGCAAATTGCAATATCAACAACAAAGAGAAAGAAATCAAGAACAATCAAAACACGAGAATTAAAGTTTATAGAGATGAGAGGAAAGGATGCGAAAGTGCGAAAAGAAAAATGCGATAAATCGGAAACAAAAGAGAAAATAAATGAATTAATTATTCTTATGACTCTATAAAACATGGGTCTTATTCTTTTGGCCCTAGGGTCATAGAAATAATTATGCAAATCATTCCCATGACCTTGAAACAATCTTAAATATGAAAAGGCCAAAATAACCTTTTAGGAATGCACAAATTTTAGTGGACGATATTTACTGCACATATGCTAGTTGTGGATATATTCTGCACAAATTAAAATTAATGTGATTGTTCATCCTTAAAAACGATTTTCTAAACTCATTTTCTTCATTTGACTGATAATGCATATTTTTTTCCACATAGCTATTTGTGTATATATGTTGCACAAATTATAGAATAAAGAGAGTTTGAAGAACTAAAAGAGAGTTTCTTAGCTCCCACAATGATGTACATATTATAGTAAAGAAAAATAGGGAAGGTTAATTAACAGTATGAATAATAGCTGCACACCAAAAAAAACACCGTTGATAATAGATGCACACTAAACAATTATTGTGGATGATATATGCACCTATTATTATTTTTTTGGATATAGTTGCACTCTAAACAATATGAAAAAATGAAAAAAAAATCATTTTATGAACTAAGGAAGGTTAATTAACATTATGGTTAATAGTTGCACATTAAAAAAAAACAGCGTGGATAATATTTGCACACTAAAAAACAAAAATTATGAATAATAGCTGCACTCTATAAAATATAAAGAAACTTAAAATAAATCATTTAGAAAATAAAAAATTCCAGAAAACCGAAATTTAATATTCTTATTTATGCTCGTTGTGTAGGTCTTTCAAAAATCTTTCCAAACATATAAAATTTGTCAAATTCCTACCTATGATTTTATATCTAAGTGAGTTTGACAATTATATCCCTAAAAGATGTAATGTACACCCAATGTTATTAAATTTTACACATAAGGTAATTTCTGCATTAAAAATCTTTTATTTGATGACATAATCAAATATCTTTATTCATATGACCCTCATTCTTTTCTAATGGTCAATTCAACAAAGTGGGTTAAAGAATTTAAAAAAAAAAATCAAATCAAAGGCAATTTGAATAAGAGAGAGTGAGAAGAGGACCAAACACTTACTTTACACACACACAAATAAAATAAAAAATTGAAAGAGGATAGTGTCATCTTTATTTGATGATATCATCAAATATTTTTATTCAACGACCATCCTTCTCTTTTAATGGTCATTTCAACAAAGTGGGTTAAAGATTTTTTAAAGAAAAATAAAATCAAAGGCAATTTGGTTAAGAGAGAGTGAGAGACCAAACATTTAATTCACACACAAAAAAAAAGGTTTTGAAAAAAGAGAGTGTCATCTTTAAGGATTATCTATTGGTCTAAATCCCTTATGAAAGGGGACAAACTTGTTTACTTTTATAAAGTCCAATGCTTTCCTACTGGTAGAAATTCTTTCTTGCGGGACCAAAAGCTCTAAAATTGAGCTTGTTCACTTTATAATCTCAACAGAGGAAAAATTGCTCAAATCATATACAATATGTATAATTTGATCTCACACAATGAACTTTCTTAAGGCCATTCCTATCCATCGGCTCAATCAATCTATAGGGCGTAGACAGTTTTGGTCAGTGTTTATGTATCAATTCGGCATACCATTGTTCAGCAACGATAGTGTGTGTCCCAGCTACAACAGGTCGTGGATGTTTTTAAAGACCATGCAATACACTGTGCAGGAGAAGTTGGCCAAAAGTTTCGGTTCGATTTGGTGAAATATGTCTTAGCGGATATGTGTTATAAAGTTGGAGTGGTTGCTAGGAAGGAAGTCTCATTGGGATTTCTGTTTAATAACGCCAATGCTCTTCGACCCGCATATATTATGGTTTACAATTGGGAGGAAATAAAGGATGTTTGCGTGGATGTTACAGGTGTTTCTCCCTTCACAAGCGCTAGAACTTGCAACTTCACGCCGGGTCATGCTATTTCTGCTGCAGTCACTCGTAAACGCAAAAATACATGGAGAAATGTTCAGATCATGGGTACGAATTTGGTGTTTTGGTATTCTCAAACTTAGGTGAACTAGGTGAAGAGATGATTTCTTTCTTGAAAAGATTAAGAAACTGCCTTGTTAGTCAAGATGCAAATTACAAGTTTGGTGGTTCTTTTTTCATAGACTTGGCATCATGATTTAGAAAGGTGAAGGAGCCCAGCTTGTTGCTCGGCTTCCTGCCACCGATGTGTAAAAGATCATATTTTCCTTTTCATTATAATATTATTTGATATGTATAATAATAATTACTACCCCATTCATCCACAGATAAATGACCTGGTTCAAGTATGCACAAATTTTAAGGTAAGGAGGAGATATGAGTACTTTTTAAGTATTTTTTACATTTATATACCCTTATGGATTATAGTTAATAAAATTTATAAATAATTTGTTTCACAAACTATATCACGGATATTCGTCAACTTTATACCATTGAAAAGCATTTTAAAACACATATATAACGAATATAAACATGGCTATCAAATTATACATATATCTTACACTAACAATAATCAATTAAAATGGTAGATTTAGAAATATCCTCTTGTTTGATGGTATATGTCATCTATTAGTGGGACAAATTTTAAAAATAATTAGGTCATCTATTTAGGGACGGAGGGAGTATTATTATGAGAAAACTACAGACAAGCCCAATTTTCAGTTTTTTTCACCGTAAAACCCACGGGGATGAAACTTCATGCGCGCCCCCATTTTCTATAAGAAAATTTCTCCCAAAAAAATTATGTTTTGTCTTTTTTCTTCTTCGTCAGGCGTCGACTTTCTTCTTCAATTACTTTTCTTCTTCTTCCCAACTGTGAGTAATATTGATAGACAATATAAGAAAATAGTTAGACTGTGTAAGAATTTCTTTTTGTTTTTATTCTGTAATTATGATTTGGGGAACTAGAGTTTGTGATAAATAAGGCTAGATTTGAAGTGAGTTCATCGGAATCCAGTGGAATTAGAATGTACGTTTTTTCTTGGCTATTTCCCCCTTTCTCTATGATTTTTGGGTTACCTTTTGTCTTATAATATTAGTAAAAATCATGGCCTACCTAATTGTATTTCAAAAGGGTATTATAATGTCTAGATTTACATCCCCGAGATCGATTGGATGCTAATTATTCTCTACACTGCTGTAGTTGTATTCAGAGACACAAAATACATGGAAAATGCAATATGTATGACCATTTTTATAGTTTTCCTATCATAACTTCTTTTTTCTAATGTTAACTGAGCATTTGCGAAACTTTTCACTTTCTAAGAATATTTTTAGTCTTTGTCGAAAGTAGGAAGGGATGGTAATCTTCATTTCCTTGAGGGTTCATCACTTTAATGGAAAATTGAGTTGAGCTGGTATATCCTTTGGCATGTCTACATAATAGTGTAATATCCTCGTTAAGTTTAAACTTAGGGACTTACATATTCGAAGCATCATCCCCAATATTTGCAAATGTAATAGCTATAAATATAATCTATGGAGCTTTTAACTGAATTGGCTTAGATGAACAAGCAAACTCAACTCTGCCGAGTTAAATGAAAATTTCTCCCTGAACTATAAGCCAGTATTACAAGGTTAGATGCAAAGAAAATTTAACAAATGCACATGCAAAATATGTAAGGTTTTTGATTATTGCGGAAATGAAAGCAGATACAAACACTATTAAGCAGATTGTTCTATGATTATAAGGCAATATACACCACACAGTAGTTCTCATAAAGTATTTCACATGGTATCCAATATGGAACAAATACAAATGCTATTAACTGCATACATTATTTCTGGTTTAATTTTCACGTGAGGCTATTTGTTGGTTGTATTATGCTAATAATGTTCCTTTTTTTTGTTCACATGGCTTGGTGGGTTCTCATTGCGGTCCTACGTTTATAATTTTTTTGGTTAACCATATACAAATGATATCACTGCAATTTATTAATGAATTTTTTTGTTAACCATCAAAATATGAGCATTACTAGTACTTCTTACTGTTTTGGGACATTTATTGTAAGGATCAGTAAGCACGTCAATGTTATTAAATCAGTAAAGAGACGACTGAGCAGCTAATTACTCAATTAAATAAATATTAATATTAATTAATAAAAATTAACCAAACAATAATCTGGATATGAAACTAGTACCATCGGATAGGTGTCGAAAAGTTACGCAAAATGGACTACTTGAACGCGTCAATCGAACACCAGACGATTAAGATATCGTATTTGGAATCGAAGTCAAAATTAGCCAACGTTTGACTTGATAGTTGACTTTCCTTTGACCGTTGACTGGATCTTTGGTTACTAAATCGAGCAAATGGTTACATACGCATTATGCATCAACTTTTTTGTTAGAACTAAAATCAACAAAAAAACAAAAATGACTGCATAATCTGTCATGCAGGTACAAAAATGTCTACATAATCTGTTATATAGTCGAGAAAATGGATGCATAACACATTATACGACCACTTTTTTGTTAGCACGGAAATTTTAAAATTGTTCCATAATCTCTTATGCATCTGAGAAAATGGATGCATAACCTGATATACGTCCGAAAATGTGTCTGTATAATGCATGGTGCATCGATTTTTCTGTAAGCAGCATAACCTGTTATGGATGCGTAACTTGTTATGCGGTCGAGAAAATGACTGCATAATTCATTATGTGTTCTTTTTTTTTCTTATATATATACTGTTGAAATGTTATTCTTTAGGCATATACACCGCTTTAGTGGTTGCATAGCTAAATTAGTGGATGCATGAACCAAAATATGGGTGCATAACGAGTTATGCATAATTTGTGATGTCTGCATATTGTGTTATGCATCTTTTGTGGTGGCTGCATAATGAAGGTGTAATTAGTTTACGAAAATTTTGCCTAAAATAATAATCACCTCCGACTTTTCGTAAAAAACTTAAAATTGATATTATTGTTTGTACTCGTTATGTAGATCTCATTAAAAGTATTCCAACGAGATAAGATTTGTAAAATTCCACTACATGGTTTTCTAGATATGTCATATTTTCTAGTTCGCTTACCAATTACACCCCTGAATAAATATGATGCATAAAGATTTATGTAAAAATTTTAGACTTTTATTATTGTATAAAGAGTATTACATTAACTAGTTGGAATCCTAACAAGCGAAGCTCCAACAACATACTATTACAATAATTGAACAGGTTGATGTGCTAGCCTACCATCGAGCCTCATGGGTAACCTAGCCAAGGGAGCCGAGGCGGATGGGGCTGAGATTAGGGCTGCACAAGACCCGCCCGACTTACCCGAACCCACCCGTACCCGTTAAACCCGTGGATTTTTAACCTGAATCCGCCCGTAGCGGGTTGGTAGTTGGTTATGATATAAAAACCCGCTATAGTTGGGTTGGTAGTTGGTTATTAGAGAAACCCTTCCAAACCCACCCGAAAACCCCGGTAAATATAGACCATTGATAGAAACTAATTCTAGCCCTCCATTGATTGAAACCCTAGTAGTATATAAGGAAACTTACGGTATTTGTATTGAAAAAATTACCGGGCCCATATTTTGATATAATAGTACTTGGTATGGGCATTTGGCAATTTGCTTAATGGCTTGATGTTATATATGCCTTGGCAGTAGACAGTCTCTCAAGTTTCAGAATCATTAATCACTAATTTAGTTACCTTAATGTTTCCAATCAACATAGTCACCTATATGAGCCCACTGGTTAGAATAATGATATTGAAGACGATTTCCAACCATTCAGTTGTGCTCTCTAGATTTCCAAATGTGCCGAAGACGATGATTACAGGCGAAAGAAAGATTATTAGTCAATTCGATTCCGACAAACGAAGAAATATTGGGAAAATGATATTAAATGCATATCATTATTACCTCAATGCCATGAGGCCCAAAAAATGCGTAAGAGAATTTTCTCCAAGCAGATGTTATTAGTAACCAAAGGAACGGTCCATTGTAAGCACCATAACTAAAATTATCGGCTGTGTCGAGACACTTAAACCTAACATGCCTGTTTTACACATAAATTTGGTAATTTTCTTTGCTACAACCTGAAGCGGGTTTAAGCGGGTTAAAACCCGAAACCGACCAACCCGCCTGATACTTGAGCGGGCGGGGTTGGTTATGAAAATAAAAACCCGCTATACTTGGGTTGGTAGTTGATATTGGCTGAAACCCGACCCATGTGCATCCCTAGCTGAGATTGTGTCACAAGGGGGGAAAACTAACTCCACCTTTCATATTAATTTATGCAATATTACGTCATTGGGGGCTCGAACCTGCGACCTCCTGGAGCGCATAAAACTTTGGGGAACGGGGTTGACCAGCTGAGCTAGGTACGCTTTTTTCATAATTGCAAACTTAAAAACATTTTGGACATGTCAATAAGAATAATATTTCTTTTTTTTTGGGCCTGAGCCTAATTTCCCCTATTATTAAGCCGGGTTAGGACCATAAGCAAAAATACAAATTGTTTGGACAGACCAATGAATGTCAAATACCAGACACCTGCAAGCTATCCAAATCAATTCAAGAAGATGTAGAATACATTTCGTTTGCAATTTTGTTGATCGCGGAGCTAGCAATCTCAGGATAAGTAGGCAGTAATGTAGTTGTAAGAAATCTTACAACTACACTCCACAATAACTGATTCAATCTCTAGGTGATCATTATGAACTCTTATTTTATTAACTAAAGATTAAGAATGTTTACAAGAATGATTCGAGTATTACAACAATTCTACTTGAAACCTAAGCTCACTTTATCTCTTTTCCTATTTCTTTTCCAAGACTTGTTCTAGAATCCTCCCAGAAACAATGACTTTCTCCTTTATATATGATTTTACATAGTGGATGACAGCTAAGAATACCATTATTTTCGGGATCACTATGCGACATATTCGCTCATATACAATCCCTCATCTTCGCATAGCATACTTCTTCGCATGATTCTTCACACTTTACTCGTGACTTTGCTGACATCATCTGGTGCGTCATATCAACTTTGTTGTGTGCGACGCCCTTCGCTTAGGTTGTATTCTTTACTTCGCGTAGTTATTAATGTGTACGATATTTAACTCCTACATTTGCCTCTTCTCATGTTGATTATTCTTCATTCTCCTCTTGCAAATCGCACATGCTTGTCTTTGTTCATTTTACTTCGCCGACAATTTTCCATATTTCAAGCTTTCCTTATGTACGCGTGTCCTTTTAACCACTCATCTTTCGACACGTCCTTTTTAACCGTTCATTTCTTCGCATTAATGAGAATAAATCTTGAAAAACGGGTCGCTCTTTCCTATATATTCTCTTCTATCTTACTCATTTTACTTCCTTCATTCTTCTTCACCTTCTCTGCAAATTTATATTCTTCATTCCCATTCTTTAATGGCTCATGCTGGTAAAAAGATGGAAATCGAATTTAACAGAGTGAAAACTGACTTCAATCAGAGGGGTTATGAACTCTCTCTTCCACCTTCATGTAATTTCGCATCCAAACTTAATCTTGATCTAATCAAATCTGAGCAATGGAATAACCGAAAAATCATCGTTTCGTTAGGTCAACTTCAATTTCTACCAATTCCCTTATATAATCCTGAGATTCCTCTTTTCTATAGAATTCTTGCTGATGAAAGATTCGCACGAGGAATATTTCAGTTGAGTGGTGATGCTATCAGGATACCATTAGAGTATGCTCGTCGCGCAACTGGTCTTGGAAATTCTTATCCTGATGAAGTGCGAAAAGAGGATCATCATGATAAAATTATAGATCCTGCTGAGTATACTCTTGATAATTTCTTTAAGAATTATTACATCGCTATTATGAAAAGTAACGTGACTAAGTGGGTTGTTCGCATAAGGAGAGTAGATAGTATCACTGAAGATGAAAAAATTATGCGAGACGTTGATTGGAATTCAAACTCTAATCGCGCTGCTCGCAGATCCAATGATTCTAGTTGGCTTAATTTCCCTGTCATCTTGGAAGGATCCTTTGTATCCGGCAAAGCTTCGGATGGTTCTGACAATCCTCTGCCCGAAGATTTTCCTCTTTACCAACCTTGGGAATTTAAATTATTTGAAAATGAGGAAAAGAAAGTAGCGGTATGTGATCCTCTTAATTCAATTTGTAAATTATCGTAACTTTCCTTCTTATATCTTATTTCTTCTCTTTCGCAGGATGCCAAAAAGGTCAGTACTTCGCGCAAAGTATCATCTTCGCAGAATAAGGAAGTTAGAAACACACTTTCTATTTTTAACAATGTTGTTACCTCTGTTTATTATCTTGATTATCCGCGTAGTTGAATCCTTTGAACGACAAAACTTTAGACAAAAGCAAGAGCACTCCTAAGAAACGCGCATCAAAATCTGAATCCAAGAAAACCTCGTTAAAAGATGATATCTCTAGAAAGCGTGCGAGGTATGATTCTTCTTCAAGTTCAGAATCTTCAGATAAAGATACTTTTGTTTCTGAGGAAGAGGTATCGATTGATTCGTATCGAAAGAAGTTGTCTGATATTTTTTCTGGATATGCTCTTGCTACTCTTGGGGATGATGAAACGGATCGTTCCTTCAAGATGGTCTCAAGGATATGTACTTCTTCTAATTGGGGGAATCGATCTCTTCGTGGAGATGCCTCTGTGATAAACCCAGATTTTCAATTTGCGATGAATAGCTTGGTAATATTCTGCAACATTTACCTTTTATCCTTTCCTTATTATTCCTTCTTTTACTTATGATGATTTTACTTTCGCAGAGTGCCCGCATATCTTATGCGATTTCTTCAGACAATGAAAGAAAACTTCGCAGGTTGCAGGATGAGAATGCCAAACTGAAACATGAGAAATCTATTCTTTCGGATGTGAATGCGAATCTTACAGGCGAGAATACAAAACTAAAAAATGAGAATTTAACTAATTCTCAATTGGTTCTCCAAGCTCGAGAAAGAAACAAGGAACTCATTGGTATGCAACTTATATTTTCTTACTCCTTTTCTTTTATGAGATCGTTCGCACTTCTTACTTAACTTTTTTCGCAGACCTGTATGACCTTTCAGATGAAGCGGCTAACCTTCCCGATGCTGAAACTCTTTTAGAACACCTCAATTCCTCTTTAAATAATTATCCTACTCGAGGATTTGAAAATCTTAGCTTGGAAGAATTAAGATTAAAATATATTACCCTTAGAGAACGCCATAAAAATGCATTATCCGCTGCCAATAATTTTAAACGACGTTTTTATGAGGAAAGAGAAGCAATTCAAGTATTGGAGGCGAAGAAGAACAAACTTATTATTGAGAAAGATGAAGTCGCCCTTAGGGGTGCGAAAGTACTAGAACAATTTCAAGAATTCATTATTGAGGTTAAGATAGAACGTGATTCATCTTGTCGTGAGAGAGACATTCTTATTGAGTAAAGAAATTTAATTCGATCTCAACTCCTTATAGAAAGTGAATCTGAGTTTAACTGGGCTGCTAGGGTTCTGAACGATGCTACAAATAATCTAGGTGTAAATTTTAGTCTTCACATTGAGCATTCTACACTGGTCGCAGACATTATTTCCAATTATGAAGGTCACTTGTTGTTCTTTGATCTTCATTCATATTTTTTAAGAATAATTGTCTGTTATCTTAACTCTTTTGTTGATGCTTCGCAGAGAAAGAGAAGGAATATCAAAAGAGAGTTTCAGAGCTAGAAACTCGCTTGGCTTTCAAGGAAGAAGAATCATCTACTCGTAACTCAAAGTATCAGCAATTGAAGCAAAATTGGTTTAACTTAGTCCAGAACAACAGTAACGATGCTAATCGTTCTCGTGAGGCTGTTGTTAAAAGAGTTTGTCTAGAGAATGGTATTCCTTTGTCGAAATACAACTTTCCAGCGATTCCTGAAAATGTACCCATTCCTGATATCCAAGTTACTGATGGAGAAGAAGATTTCGAAGAAGAAATTAGTGATTCTGAGTCTGAGTGAAATGAAGAAGATGAAAGTTGATTGCTTCTTCTTGTTGTAATATACTTGTAGATTCTTGTAAATTCAGTTTTCATCTTTTTAATATGACTCTTCTTTCCTTCGCTTCATATTTACGACTTCTTGGTGGGCCCGGGAAAGCGTATAAAATTGAAGCGAAATGAAACGCGGGCCTACAGTAATACCGCAAGTGCACGGTCGTCAGTTGTAGCTCGTGCAAGTACGGGTCGATCCACAGAGACTGGGTGTGTTTGGAGTTCTCTAGCTATTTTGGGCTCTAATTTGTTGTTGGTTAACTATGAAGCCTTTTGGGCTTTGGTTCTTTGGATTGAACTGGGTCTTTGCCTCAGTGAACTGGGCTTCAGTTTTTACAAACAATGGACAGTGGGCTTAGAGAGTTTTTGGTCAAGAAGAAAAGAAGTGACCAGGAGAGACAGGTAACAGTGAGCAACAATGGCTCTAGGCCAAAACAGCAAAGATAGAGGAAGAATGAAGTGAGGCAATAATACAAAGGCAGTTAGCCTAAGGCAAAGACAATGAAGAAAATTAAACAAGACAATGACTAAACAGCAAAGAACTAAACAACAATGCACTAAACAAAGCAATGACAAAAGATTGTGAAAGTGATGAAGACAGTAGTGAAATAATGAGGCAATGGATGATAAAACAATAAACACAAGGTAATAGTGAAGTAAATGTGACAGTACAATGAAACTACAAGCAGAGAACAATGGAACCAAGGCCTAAGCCAAGGGCAGGGGAGATGGTGAAGGTGAAATGGTGAAGGTGAGCCTAGGCATACTACTCGAGTGGGAAGAGAACCAGGTTGCTCACAGTCACTAGTGAGCACTAGTTTCTCCCCACTGCTCAATCAATCCAATGCTTCACAGGCTTTAGCCTAACATTCACACAAAACAGTAAACAAGAGTGATGAAAGAACACTAGGATGTTGAATCCACCATTAACCTAAGGGATATTCTACTCACAGCTAAGAAAATTACCAAAGTGCTAATTGTCTGATTAAAGCACAACTAGTCTAAGGGCTTAGCAACACTGAACATGAGCTGCACATGATGAAGACTATCTTATTGATTCATGGTTTCATCTAGTCCTAGCATTTGAGGTTTAGAACATACATAACAAGAACATTAGAGAACAGGAAAACATAAATAATGAACAACAGATGAACAATGAAGGAACAAACATCACAAACATCACATTAACAACAGCTTAACATGAACAACAAATTGAACAGAACACATACATGATTAAACAGGAACAATGCATGAAACAGCACAAATTGAAGAGACTCAAAAAAACATTAACAGAACATAACAGTTCTGGACACTGGCTGCTAACCCAGCATGAGCCAATTTCACACCCAACACCTTCTATTTATACAAGCAAGCAAAAACCTAAAAATCCCCAAAATATCAGAGAATTAGGGTTTCACCAAAAAGTGAAATTGACTCACCTAACCTACTGATAACAGCCCTCATACGTTGACCCATGCCTCTTATTCTTCTCCTGATGCAACCCATGCCTTCAATTTGTACATGCAAGCTCAATCCCAAAAATCCCCAAATTAACAGTAAAATTAGGGTTTTGATTTTTTTACTCACCAACTGTGATAAGACGAGTCCGTCTTCAACCCATGCTTCTTCTCCCTTCTCTGCTCCTTCCCATGCCTTCAATTTCTCTTTCTAGCTCGACATATTTCACTAATCTCTCCTCTAGGGTTTCTGAAAAGGAAGAGAGAATGGTGAAATAGGTAGGTAGAAGGGTAGGATGATGATGGGTTTCGATTGGTGAGAGCCATGATGGCTTTTGGTGGTTGTGGCAGAGGTATGGTGGCGGAATGGGTGTTGCAGAGAGGAGGTGGAGAGAAAGAGAAGAAGAAGAAGGAAATGAAAGAGAAGAAGAATGGGTCGACAGTTTAGGGTATAGGGTATCCGTTTTTAGGGTGTTGAGCGGGCGCATCAAAGTTAGATGTTGGCGAAGCTGAGCCACTGGAATCGAAGCTGGTAGGTGAATCGGACGGCTCCGCCTGAAGAGGCTGGTAGCGACCGTCGGATGTCTTGATACAATGAAGTTAACGGCTCTAGATGGGGTTAGGTGTTGAAGTGTTAAGCGGAAGTATCGAGATTTGATGCGCAGGCAAAGAAGCGACCGTAGGATCTAAATGTGATCTAATCTGAAGGCTTGGAATTTAGGCACTATGGTGTTTTGCAGGGACTTCAGATTTTGATGCACGATGAAGAAGCGACCATTGGATGATGAGATGGATCCAATCTAACGGCTGAGAATGGAGGCGGGTATGGATATAGAAAATGGGTTTGGGTAAGGGTTTTGGGCCTTGGGTATGCCAGGCCCATATCTTCTTTAAGAACAATTCTTCCTTCTTGAGCCCATTCCTAGCTTTTTGGTCTTGTGCGCACCATTCTTTGCGGCTTCCTTGCGTAATTTCTTCCGGCTTTTCACTACTCTTCAGCTCTTTTCTGCTCCGCAAGTCATCCAGACTTTATTTATTACCTAAAAATGCAAAATTAAGTAAGAAAAATATTTATTCTTGAAAACAATGAAAATGCAGAATATGGGATAAAATGTAGAATTAATGCACAAAAGATGAGTTAAATGCCAACAAAAAGGGATAAATATATACAATATTTGGCACTCATCACTTCTTCATATGCATGTAGGACTTATCAAAATGGGGCAAATAACACTTCCTTTGCATTCCCATTCTTGCCTCTTGTTATTTGGCAAATTTTGATAAACCAAATATGATTGGTATACTTTATCGTGATCTTCTCTTGGTGCGAGCATATTTTAAACATTATGAATAATTTATTTATTTGTATTATCTACGAGGTCTTCTTTTTGCCTTCCTATGTAAAGGTCTTATGTTGCCTCTGTTTATGTGCGACGAAATCACAGGCAGTCTTTACATCATAGTGTATTGACCCATTGATCTCGTCTTATCATTTTCTTGTATTATTTCCTCTTCAGGTTAATTCGCACAAATACCACAAGTCTTAATACTCGTATGAGTTAAAAGTCTTGTGATATTTACGACTTTTGACACAATTCAGCTCCCTAATGGAGGGTGTCGTCCTTATCTTCCCCCTGGCTGCCCTTCAAGGAAGCTTACCTCGTGTTAAGATTATGGCTCTTCCCATCCGGCTTTTCAACAACCAGTTGATTTCGCAATCTCGCATACGCTACCTATAGGGTTTATGGCAGCAAGATCGCACCGTAAGTGGGGTATCTTCGGACCGAGTGCATCATAGTCAGGACTTGTCAAGAGTGGCAAGGTACGCTCCTGACGTCCCGTGCACTCTTGACTCAACTGTGTACCTCGGCGCCCTGATCGAGTTTCTGCACTCCTTAGGAGAGCCTTTCTCACCTTAGGCTCTCAATCTAAGATTACTATCTTAGACTGAAAATTTAAGGTATCTCTCCCGGATGGGAATTATCATTTTATTCTCACCCCAAATCTCCACAACTCAAATTCCAGGGTCGGTGTAGCCTTCCCTTGAGTCATGCCTTCTAGGTTTCTCCAACTATGACGTGCGATAGGTCTTACTATATTGCCTCTTGCATATAAGTGAACTAGGGTGCACGCCACATTAGGATTCCTAGCCAATCTGATAATAAATATCATTTTCTGTAGCCTTTTATAAAGGTCTTATTATAAAGATTTCTATTTTTGTTATCTTATTATGGATTTACCATATGATATTAAAATTTCTCATTCCAATCTTTAAATTCGTACAACTGTAGTACGTAAATGTTGCTATCGAATCATCTTATTCGAGGAAAATCAGGTACGCTATTCATTTTACTCATTTACCTTCTACACGTTTTGAATCTTCTTAAGTTCGCATATGTTTTCCAGAATATTCATTTGTATCACCATTGATTTGGCTTTGTGCAAAAGTCATTGTGCCCTCCAATTTCTGGTATTTTGCCTGCACGTTTTCTCTTTCCATAGAACTTTCCTCTCCAACTTCATACACCGCATCGACCATGAATCTCTCTGCTCTTTGACTATCTGCTGCATATTTTTTGAAATTTCTTCGCTTGAATTCTCTTGCTTCGCATTTGTCAACATCAATTCCTTGGCAATTTTTACTTTCAATTGTATCTCCTCTTATAATGCCAACACCCTGAGGAAGAGGAAACTTGATGCATTGATGAAATGTTGATGCAACAACTAATATTCCATGCAGCCATGGTCTTCCAATGAGAGCATTATAGGGTGACTCGACATCCACTACACAGAATGTGATATCTGTTGGTAAATTTTGTAGAAGTATTCGCATAGTCACTTCCCACTTTGGTTTGTTCGCAGAACCATTAAAGCCATAGATTTTGTATGTTGAAGGGATTAACTCATCATCTTTCCCTCCCATTGTTTTATATGTATGGTAAAACATAATATCTACAGAACTTCTCGTATCTATAAGTATTCTATTTATCCCCCAAGTATTCTTCTCATTTTCTTCTTCATCTTCTTCCAATGGTTTTGGATTAATTCCCAATTTCACCACTAGTGGACACTCATGTGATGATCTTCCTTCCGGTATTTCATCTGCACTGAACGAGATTTTCTGTTTTTGCCAGTCCTTCAAAGGTGATATTTTTGCCAAGTTGAAAATTTCCCTTCCTTCAGCATCTCTCACATATGAGAAGAATATAAATTACTTAAGACATTATCATGAAAATCTTCTATGTTTCTGAACGAGTTTATGATCGAGTTACAATAAAAATTCGTTGCCTTCGCACCCACTTCAATAACAAATGTACTCCTTTCCTTCTCCTTTGCATATGTATTTCCTTGAGGTGGAGGTGGTGGTGGTGGTAAATTCCTTGGCTGTTTTAGTAAGAAACGGTCCAACTTTCCTTGCTCAATCATTCGCAATATAATCTTCCTCACATTTCTACAGTTGTTTGTTGTGTGACCATGAAATCTATGATAGACACAAAATTCTTTACTTCTCCTTCCTGGTGGCGGCTCTTCGCCTATATTATGTGGTTCTGGAATATCATCCATTAAAAGAGCGGCTTCCCATACTTTATCCCCTGTAGTGTTCAACTTTGGAAAATTTATCTGTTCCCACACTATTCTTACAACTTTCTTGTTATAATGTGTTTGCTGTCCTGCAGAGCTTCCTGGTTGAATTGTATCAGCACCTCCATAATTTTGAAGTTACTTGTCTCTGTACTCTTTATTAAACTCTGCTTGATCTACACTGCCCATAGCCACTAACTTTTGTTCCATCTCTGCATTATTCCTTCCTTGAGTTCCCTGCGATGTACTCGCAACAACATTTGTCATCCTCGGAAGTAGACTTGTATTTCCACCTTTCAAATCAGATATTTCAACTGGGTAAGATTCCATATCTCTTTGCTTTTCCTCAAGTGCTATGTATTCTTCTTGAAATTCGCGCAACTCCGACATTGTTATTGTATCCTTTATTCTGAAGATTTGGGTATATAAAAAATCTGTTGCAAAGAGAGCTTTTCCAGCTTCCTCCACTGCTTCCTCTAGTTGTCTTCTTCCATCATTTCTCTTTGTAGTCATCATGTCTCTTAATTCTGCCATCTCCTTAAGAATTTCTTCGCTTAATGATTGATCCAAATCCCCTCGCATGGGTCTCTTTAATCTTGCTTGTCTCAATCTATTCTCATGATTGTTTTGGCGTATTGCCTCTTGTATCTCCTGTTGTTCAGTTTCCTCTCTTCTTCGCCTACGCTTTTCAGTATTTGCTTCAATTTGTACTCTATCAAGTCTTTCTTCATTGCCTGTGCGATCATATCGATGTCTTGATATTTCTCTTTCTTGTGGAGTAATTCGACCTTGATCTATATCATCTATTCGATGACGCTCGCGTCCCCTTACTCGATTATCAATATGACGCAATCCGCTTTGTAACTCTCTTTCTTCTAATTCTTCCCTTCTTCTCTGTCTACCTCTCGCACATGCAATCTCTCGTTCGCGCTCATATTCGTCTCTCAACATTTCTCTACCATGTAATATCATTTGTCCTTGCCTTGGATTCTCTTCTTCCCTTTCACAATTAGTATTTGCACGACGAAGAAGTTCGCGTGGGTGTTCATATCGATTAGTTGCTGAAGATTCAAGTTGCATGCAAGACTTGCAAACCTTCGTCTTCGTCTTAGGTAGTAAGCCATAGCTAGCTGATTGCTTAACTTTCCCTGGAAACTTGTTTATGTAACCATCACCAACCGTTTTGCTAAACTCCAGTGACGCTTTCTTAACTTTAGACTCAAGTGTAATATCTATTGTTTGCCAAGAATAAAGCTGACCACGACCGGTCAATGTAATACTAAGACTTCCCACCTAAATTGTGAAGGAAATTTGATACAATCCAAACAAGATGAACTGATAATTATGATTCATCCTCTATGTCCAGTAATTCCAATTCATTGGGTGGGACGATTCTTATAATATTACTGGCTTATACACAATTAATTCAACAAGTATTTCTTTGTGACCTGGAATCAATCTAATGGTTCATAACATACTTCGCAAAGGGATGAATTGTGCCACCAGGTACCAGAACGCCGCGTTTCTCAAACACAATTAACATCCCTCTTGCAGCATCAGCCAATGTTGCAAAAATCTTAATTACTAGCACGAACTGGAATATATACATATCAATAACTACGGATTTACCTCTTCCATATCCGGTATAACCTTAGACAGTTAATCAAACAAGTCCAATAAATTAAACATCTTATGAGGTAACTAAGCACTCACGAATGCTGGATATAGTACTGGCAAGTAGTCCAATATATATTTTGACCTCTATGTAGGAAACGATGTGATATTGGAGATAGTCATAAACCTTTTACTTCTGAAGCATATAGTCATATACCGTTTTGGGAATTGTTAGCATGTAGTCCCAAACCAAACATAACATAGCAACATTTCAAGTGGATAGGATACTCAAGTTAAGCACGTTATTTCTCTGAATTAAGTACACAAAACGTGAGACTGCCGTGAGTTGTCATATGTGAGTCCAGTAAAACTTTTCAGTTATTCAAAATTTCAATTTACCCCATCCGTGTTACCATTTCTGACCTTGGCTTTGTCTCGAGGCTTGAGCTTTTCCATTTTAAGCTATGAGGCCAGGAAAGCTGTTTTGAATACAGGGTATGACCATCCAAGGACACAGAAAAGGTTGTAACTTATGAGTTAAAAAACGAATATGGGTTTTAGGTTTTCAAAATTTCCAGGCATTTTACTGTAAAAAGTGTCTTAAGTGTACAAAATCTGAACTTTAAACTCTAGCGACAGATACAACAAAATAAGGAAAACAACACTGTATTTTCCAATACACCTAGCTCTCTCCCTTTCCCTTTGATCTTCCAAATTTTCATCTTCTTGCTAGTTTTCTTCAATGACTTCCGTATGTTGCCTTCGCCTATCATTTCTTCGATTAGATTGGCTCTGTCGGGAAGAACTCCTACTGGATCTTGACCTTGAGCGTGTAGCACTTCTTGACCTTTATTCTTGTAATCTAAGATTCTCTTCTCGTAAATCATCATTTTGACGGATTAAATTCGCACGCTCCTCTTCTTCTCTCTTTCTTTCAATTATTAATTTTTGCCTAAGCTCTGCAATCGTCATATTTCCTTCACTCGTTGTAATTGGTTCTTCGTTCCCAATTCTCTGTCATTCGTCTGTAGAATTCGTCATCGCAATATGGACACTCACTCTATCATAATCTATATCGTTATTATGTCCTTGTTCATGCTGAGATCCAATTGGAATTTCTGTTCTTTGATGTTCTTCCATTCTTTCCTCTTGTTGCTCAAGATTTGTAATTCGTCTTCGTTCAGCAAGTCTGTTGCTTCTTCTAGTTGTCATTCCTTGTTCAACAACAGTCCTTACCATTTCTAAATTTTTAGATCTCACTTTTTTCCTTAAAATCTATGATATACTATCAGGAATTAGCATCCAGAATTGTTTCTAGCGCCAGAAATGTAGTTGTAAGAAATCTTACAACTACACTCCACCATAACTGATTCAATCTCTAGGTGATCATTATGAACTCTTATTTTATTAACTAAAGATTAAGAATGTTTACAAGAATGATTCGAGTATTACAACAATTCTACTTGAAACCTAAGCTCACTTTCTCTCTCTTCCTATTTCTTTTCCAAGACTTGTCCTAGAATCCTCCCAGAAACAATGACTCTCTCATTTATATAGGATTTTACATAGTGAATGACAGCTAAGAATCCCATTATTTTCGGGATCACTATGCGACATATTCGCTCATATACAATCGCTCATCTTCGCATAGCATACTTCTTCGCATGATTCTTCACACTTTTCTCGTGACTTTGCTGACATCATCTGGTGCGTCATCTCAACTTTGTTGTGTGCGACGCCCTTCGCTTAGGTTGTATTCTTTACTTCGCGTAATTATTAACGTGTGCAATATTTAACTCCTACAGTCCTACAAGTACTGCCTGGATTGTTGAACGGTGTTGTTTAACTATCAGAGATCCCCAGCTTTTACTATTGGGATACTCCCCCGCAATATTGGGATAGAAATGAATATTTCTACTCTGCCGTGTTAATTAACCCTACTCTATTTTCGTGGTTCAAACGAAGGTGCTTTGAAGTAGTATCTTAGCTTTCCTCTTCCTGATCTCATATGGAACTCAGTTGTTGAACCTTCTGATTGATGCGTGGTTCTTGTTAACCTCTTCTCCGACAAAATACAATGAAACTTTGCAAAATAATCAAAACTGGAGAAATAGTGATAAAAGATACGGCTCATTTCCTTTTCCTATATTGTGAAAACTATAGCTGACAATCTTACAAAAACCTCACTGACAACCAACCGTAGTCTTATGTACTTGAAGATAAACAATTACACACAACACCTAAGTTTGCACATTTGGTTCTCAAATTCAGACATAAATAGTGATGTATACACCCAATGAACATCTGAAGCCACGCCCAAAATTAAAATAAAAAATGCATTATGGCCTTCACTGGAGGATTTGGCTGCCATAGTCGGTGTTAAATTTGTCATATCGTGGAGCATGAAGGTGGGCCGATGGCCTTGTGTTTATCAATGCTGTCTCGATATCTTCGGGCCTGATTGGACCAATCACTGGCAACTCTGCACACAACCGGCAACAGTGACTCGGTAATTATTTTTTCTCCAAAGAAAAACATTTTGACAAAATACCAAATGATCATATGTAAAAAAGAAAATCCAGCTGTCATTGTGTGAAGGCGAGGTTAGCTCTCGCCCTTTGGTGATAATGATGTCAGTTACTTAGAATCATCCTCAACCCTGTGGTTCGGGAGAAAACATCGCTTCCCCCTAGAATTATGGCTGATGGCTCTGTATTAGCAGGGGAGGGAAGTGGCAAGGTTGAAAAGAAAGACAATTAAATTTTGGCTATATACTTATCAAACAACACCTAATTCCAATGACAGCTTCAAAATTACTTTATTCAGCATTCCTACTGTTAAAGGATGTAAAACAAAAGGTAGTTGGTACTCACCCTCCTCAGGTACCACCTCTTCCTTGTTCTCTAGCTCCTTCATTACCCGCCTCAGGGGTTGCATAGCTGCTTCTTTGCATACTAAGCGGATATCTGAACCGGAATAGCCTTCAGTCTTTTCAATCAACAGGTCATACGGAAGATCTTCTGCTTCACACACTGCTGGCAACAGCTCCTCGAACATAGCTTTTCTCGCCTCTGGTTCCGGAAGAGGTACGAGGATCTAGTTTAATGCAAGGTAAAGGAAGAATCTCGTGCCCCCTTATTTATCAGTATACTTTTATTTATTTGGCCAAAGAATACAAAACAATGAGATACCCGACCACATACCATGACACAGTACTAAAACCAGATTAGGTGCAATTGGTCATATTAGTATCTAGGTTGGTTGCTCTTGCAATGAATAAAACATAACTCCTTAGTGTGAGCTGTTGTTTAGTTTCAGATACCTAGCATCAACTTTGTGACGAAGTACATCATATTATGGTTTAAAAGCCACATAAAACCCGTGAACACACAGGTTGAGATACCATATAGAATACTGAATGTGCATATACACAACCAAAAGGATACACGTTTTTCCAAACGTCGAAGCATAGCTGCATCCAGCTCCCAAGGAAGATTTGTTGCCGCCAAAACAAAAACAAGTTCATCCGTCTTGGTCAAACCATCCATCTGCAGTCTAATTGAAGTGCTCAAATGAGAAAACAATATGTATCCCATTGGGTTCAACTTCCAAAAGCATTTTAACGAATAGAGTAGGAATCACTATTGAGATGAGAAGCAATGTGGTTGAAGTTTCTCAAATAGTCAAATGGCTGAACGTATAGCTCTAATGAAACTCAAATTCACCTGAACAAGTAACTCAGTTTTCAGGCGTCGACTTGCTTCGTGCTCACTGCGTCCCTCACCTCGCTGACTAATGATTGCATCAATTTCATCAAGAAATATGGTTGATGGAGCGTGGTGCCTTGCAAGTTCAAATAATACTTTTACTAATTTTTCCGAGTCACCTGCAATTTCACATAGATCAAAGGAATCAAACAAGAAATCCAGTTTCCAATATGAGAGCTTGTGCTAGAATATATTAGAGAATGTGAAAAGTGACATATGAGATATGAGAAAACATAATATTAAGAGAATAAGTAAACAAATGGGCCATACCACGCCATTTGCTGACAATGGATGAAGCTGAGATGTTAAAAAAAGTAGTCCCGCATTCAGTTGCAACAGCCTTGGCAAGCATAGTCTGTGGTACACAAGTAGATTGCTATCAGAAGTGGAAATAAGATTTAAATACAGCATACATTGTGTACATAAAACTTGAATCCTTTACCCTGCAACAAAGAAAAAAGCCTCTGTTGTTGAACTTAGGTAATGTTACATGATGTACAAATATCCAAAAGGAACATATAGCTCAAAATTTCCCTTTTGTAGTATTTACTCACCTTACAGAGATAGAAAATAAAATAGACAAAAAAATTTTTTAATTTTTTAACAGAATTTGGTAAAGAACATAAAGGTTTCTAGCTAACCTTCCCAGTTCCTGGAGGGCCAAAGAGCAGAATACCTTTCCACGGTGATAGAAGACCAGTGAAATACCTAAAATATGAGGAGAAGAGTTTACAAATGCAATTTAAAAATTTCAGTTATCTTAACTTCATCTGGACAGACTGTCTCCATAACCAAAAAATTAAGAAAATACAATTGAGAGGTACATAACTGAACTTCATAGAAGTTTGATGATAAAAGGATAAAAAGGGTAAAATGGGACGAGGAGAGGTTGTTTCCTCATACTTGCCATTTTAGCTTCTTCAAATATGGAACATATCTAGAGAAAAGTTACGGAGGAGTATCACTAGTAAACAAATTTTGAGTTTTAATTTTAAGGAAATCTAGCTCTCACTGCGTATTTCTATTGTTAGTACAGTCTACAGCGTAGTTCTCTACTAAATTCCATGAATCTCTCACGAAAAATTCAAAGTCCTTGGATAAAAAATGTTTATTCACGAGTATAATGAGACAGTTCACATAAATTCCATGATCCTGCAAAAGATTCAACCAACGTCCAACACCCAAGGGTGGTGTCATTGCAACAATAATATAATTTACCCACCCAGTGGAAATATACAACATTAATCTACGAGATGACTCAGGAGAAAGACCACAAGAACCCGTCATTACAAGGGTTGCTGTTTTCTGATCCCATCATCACAAGCCAATTCAAAACCATCAGATGGAGAAAAGATGTTGTCTTTTGTAATATATTTACTATCTTTTCACAACCACATGGAGGTCAGTCTAGAGATTGATTTACGCAACGATGTTAGCTATGCTCCTCGAGTTTGGAACACCTTACAGAATTCTAGTCATTCATCAAACTCACGATTTGAAGTGTCATCAAATGATGAACAAAAGTTATCAGTAATACTGACGCTCATAAATGCTTAAAAAATTAGTTTAGTAGAGTTAAAAGTATCAGCATTATCTAACATCTGGTGTAGCCGGTCTCAAAATAGAGGTTCTCCGCTATATCCATGCCGAGGAGGAACAAGCTAGTTGCCAAAGTTATCAAAGTCTTTCTATAGACCCTCTGTATTTCTAAAATACCCTTCCACCAACTGCTAATCCAATGTAAATTGATATTTTTCCATGTTTGCTATATATATGTCAATATAAGAGGTGCAGGTAGAATTTAGAACATCAGCACATCAAAGACAATTAGTGAAATCAAGGACTATCTATTTTGTGTCACTCTTTTGTTAGATGGGAATAGAAGAGAACACAAAAATGTACTCACACAGGACACCAGATATCAGCAATGCAATTTGCAATCAACCACATAATAAAGATTATACCTTTCTGGCTGCAGCTAACTAGTTAAGTCTTTACAAGATTAGGAGAACTTTATTTCTATATAGCATGATGCAGTAGATACTTACTTGGGATATTTAATTGGCATTACAACTGCTTCCTTAAGAAGACGTTTTGCATTCTCTAACCCCTTGATGCTTTCCCATTTCACATCTGGGTTTCCACGGATAATATCCCTGAAGAAAATGCAGAGAAAGTAAAGCACAAATAACACACTACCTTTACAGGTTTAGATTGAAATTGCAGTACATTAGGCCCTTGATAAGTAAGGATGAAAAAAGTAATGTAAGATTAACTTTACCTACTTAAACTCTCAGCCAAGTTTCGCATTTCTACAGACTCAAACGGCGGAAACAGTGATTTCTTCCTGCATAAACCATTTTGTTATAAGTTTTCAGATGGTGAACATATATTATCAGTCTAAATTACAGAATTCCGTATTCTTCTATACTGTAGAGCACCAAAAAGTAAATGCCACCGTAGAGTTCATAAATGAAGGAAATGTGTATGCAGCAAAGATGTTTCTGTTATATCCACAGAAATCACTGCAAACATGGTCCTAAATCCTAGCCATACAGGTGATGAAAAACCTTGAAACATAAGAGTGGCTGCATCTCCTCTCTAGTTGAAGCGAGACTTACCACATGCATTAAAAGCTACCAAATAAGAACAACTACACTAAGAATTGACACTCTTAAGGAACAGATGGGGGTATACATCAACTTTTGTGGCAGTTATCTTGGTTAATCAAGTGATTTACAATTTTACACAATTTATGATATCTTTCACTTGAGTAGGTGAAGTAGCCTGTATTCATACTATATGTCAGAGTAATTTTCGTTTTTGTTGAGAAGGAAATATGAACGCCTTTGCTGTAAGTATCGGATAAAACTATATAGATCTAAGTCTAACCCAGGTTCACTTGAACAATAAATCATAGTCAACCAATTGTAAAAGTTGATTCATTTTCCAGCACAAACCAAAATTAGCAGAGAATTAGTTATCTAGATAAGAGAGCATTTTCATACGGTTTATCACTGATTCCCCCATTAGCAATTCCATTAGTATTTGAAAGGTTCCTCTGCCCCTAAAACATAAAAAACAACAAAGTGTATCAAAACCACTTCATCTCTTGGATGGGATAACAAAAATCGTGACTTGGATTTGTGAAAAGCCACACACCTGAAGCCTATATTGCTCGTAGATAGCCAGGTCAGATGTATTCTGTGCATGTCCATTCCCATTCATTGAAGAATTTTCATAACCATTTGGTGCATTAGTAATTTGATTATGTTCATCATCTTTCTTGACAGGTTCCTTTTTTCTTCCAAACTTTGCATCATAAGACAGTTTAAAATCCTTCAGAATCAAGACATAATTCCCTTTAGAATACAGATTCATAGCAACTGAAATCTTGCTGACATAATATTCCCACAGAACTACATTAGCTAAGTCATGTTTCATGGAACATTAGAGCTAATTTTCACGAATTTAACATCAAGAAATCTGGAAGTATATATAAAAAAAGAAAATAGCACCGCGAGATCAAATTGAATTCTACTTTGAGAGAATTCACAGTAGTAGTACCTGAAATGACCATCGAGTAATAGAAGGTTCATCTGCCATTGCTAGAGAGAGAGAGAGAGAAAGAGAGATCTGAAAGTTTCTTTCTTTCTTTCTCTCTATCTCTCTGGTGTTGTAGAGACAGATAGGAAAGAAGAAGAAGAAGAAGAGTTATTGAAACTAAATAATTGAGAGAGATCTTAAAAATTTGTGGTTGACGGGGGAATCTCCATCACACTAAGAACATGTGCATTTGATCGACCAAATTACAATATTTTATTTATTTAATTCTTCTACAAACTCCAACAGTTCCGCTACTTCAAGGAAAAACATAAAAATCATTTCAACTAGAAAGTACACGAAGCAACTCTCTAGTACTGTATACACAACAACTGTGAGCATTTACACTCGCTTTACACCAGTTAAGTAGGTCGCGACATGTTATGATGGTGTCTTTTGCTCTTTCCATTGTCACCCCACCCTCAATTCATAGGGCTGTAAATGGATACCTGTCACACCTTCAAATGCCCCAGAAAAATTTTCCGCGAAGGCGTAACTCGTCAGCACAGTGGTTCTGTGAATAAAGCTTCACCCACCTGCACTTTAGCCTTATAAGTTTGCACCAATGTAAACAACCAACTCAACAGTTCTTCAGCGGAAGTCTTTTACCTTTTTTCTCTTCACTTATCTTCTCAAATGCACCCCATAATGCATTCAAACATCGCCATACTTTGTCAACAACAATCAGCCAAACAAGAACGCTTAGAACGTGATACAATCACTTCATCTAATTGCATCAAAGGGAAGAAATACAAAACTTGCCCACTTAGGGACTTACACAGACTTGTTCACCTTGAACCAGGCCTTAGCCTTACAAAAACTCTCCTATTTTGAGTCTCACACTACCTGAATATCCGCTATCTATTCCATTCGTACTGCAACTTTAGGATATTATCCGTCATATCGGATATCGGTATTGGTATCGGATATTTATAATGGATACTTACCTATTAACGAAACGGATAAGGTTTTGTTGATATCCGACTGATAATTATATGATATCCGATAGTAAAGATATATCTGTAATTTCACTAGTAAAGACTTTAGGAGTTACGGAGTTAGGTTTTCTAGCTTAAGAACAGACACCCCTCTCTAAATCAGACTGTAAACTCGTTTGTTACGAAGAGTATAGTTATGGCATTGAAGAATCAGATTACTCAAAGACAATTTCGGAGCTAGATTCTTGAATTCTCATATTTTATTAGATCATCACTTTTCGATTCTAAATCTCAAACTGATTTTTCTCAAGGAATAAATCTAAATCTGACTGCTTATTACTCATTTCTTACTGAATACTCAAAGGAATTCTTCAAGCTGTGTAGCATCTTTAGATGCATCTTCGAGGGCCTCGACGACATCTACTACTCTACTAAGGATTTATGGTCGCTAAGAACATATGCCGAGGATAATATATGTTATCCTTTACTAAGATAGTTCTTGTGACATTGTTATTGCCTTTACATGAGAGGCCAATATGGTCCAAGATGATCTTGCAATAATGTGTACGGGTCGTTAGAATTTTCCAATACAACAAGGTAGGCGAAGCTAGAGGTATAAAATGTGATGAAAAAGCACAGTTCAATTCACGAAGTCACATGCTTAATGTGTCGTGTGTTGTGTTGTGTTGTGATGTGTCAGAGATTCAGTCGTGTTGTGACGTGTTAAAAGGCGTGTAATGTTGTCCTGTGTTGTGTTGTGATAGAAAAATAATTATCATGTGTCGTGATGTGCTAGCACACCTATTACTTAGTAGTGAACCCAGACATTCAACTCTTGTTAGAGAAGGTTTTTCTTGGACATGGTTTAAAGTTTGTTTTGACTCGGGTTAAGTTTCTATTCAACTTGCGCTAAGTGGTCAACTTAACTCGTGAACTAATCAATTAAGAATAGTTTTCGGATACCTATCTTGAGGAATCATAAAGTCTGAGAAAAAGAGAACTTTGTATAACAGAAAAGCAAAATCAGGGACCATAACTATTGATGTGATTGTAGAAGTGGTAATTAGAGCATAGCTCGGTTGAACCCACCAAGCGTTGGTATGTCAATTTTGGTTGTGATATTTTAGTGAATCAAAACTCATTTAAAAAGTCGCTTGATTATATGTTAGAGTCAACTTCGTATAGGTTAGCTAGAAAGTTACTAGGATATGAGACTTACAAGTATTACGTGGAGACTTGAAGAATGTGAAGAATTAAAGAGCTACATCGACGGCATCATCCTTTCTCTTAAGGTTAGTAATATTTGAGTTGAATTGTTTTATTCCTAACGTATTTTTCAAGTCGTGCATATTAAAAATATAACTGTGAAGTTGTGGATGATTATACTCTAGCTAGACATAGTATTAAGGAATTACAATACGAAGTATAACGTCTATCTTTTGAACTTCGTATATAAGACATCGACATAATCGTATGAATGCTATTGTGATTATGTATAGGTATGGGTGAAGATTTCGTCATAGGAAACAATGTTTTACATTCGTTTAAAGGAAGTACAATTCATAAACTTGTTTTATGAATCGAAAGGGAAATCGCTAGGCTTATTGGTATTGTTATTCATTGCAAATCTTTGGATTACCAATATGTGTGTTTAGTATAACCGCTCATAACTTGTTTATGTATCTTGGTAAAACTATTCACAATGCCTGACTTTTGTATTGGTATAACTTTTATTAGTGAAACCGATCTTAAGTAATCACCTGAGATGGTATGATTGATATTTTGTAATTGGTATGACCAACTCTAGACATTAGGGAACCGATCCTAGTAAGAGGTACAATTGATCACAAGTATGTGGAATCTATCCATGTAAGAGGTACAACAAGTCTTAGTAATTGGTAATCGATCCTATGACTGGTGCAACCGATCACAAGTAAAATACCATAATTATGTGGTAACCGATCCTAGTACCTAGTCAATCAATTTTTGGAAATCTAGTGTGACCGATCCTAGTACCCACATGGAGGTAGAACCGAAGCTTTGTGTTTTGGTAGAACCGTGAAACCCATCAATGGTGATTTGGTAAGATAATCAATCACATCTTTCTTGGAAGTCAGATGAACCAATTCTAAACTCGTTTGGAAGTGTGGAAAACCGGTTCCAAGATTGTAAATATGAAAACGGATTTACAAAGTAAAGATGTCGATATACTTTGCACATGTGCAGTAACTCTCATCTTTTATTGTTCAAAGATATCCCTTAATAACTAAAGAAGAATCCCGGATCGAAATAAATTGAGAATCTTTTAATTAAGGTATTTAGTTTTTATATTCTTTTAATTTCCAGCAATTAAATGCATATCTTTAGAAAATAGAAATTGGTAATGTGCATTTACTAATTGGAGATTTTCTACTGAGATTTCGGTTCAATATTTGGACAATGCATTTCCAGGAATTATGAAAACCGATTTTGGCTTTATTGCATATCTTTGAGAATATTCGGTTTTGGAAATTCCTTGGTGTCCAAACTTATTTGCTGTATGAATATTGAAGTTTGCATTTCGAGCAAACTAATCCTCAGAGCCAGCAAAACTACCTAGTTGTGTTGTTACTGGTGGACCCGTCTATTCGGAGAGGAAAGTACCCTAATTAGGCGAAATCTCTTACGACTGCTCGTTTTAAAGACTTCTTTGGGATTAAGAAGCTCTACGAGTACCATTGGTGGGAAACTATATAATTGCAGTTTATTATTAGTTTTCGATTGATTTGATTGACTAACGGTTGTTGAACTTTGATTTCACCTAGTTTGTTTATGCTTGAGAATCTTCTCTTCTGATATAAGATTCACTCAAACTAGATCAAAGTTTCGACGGGGATCTTTAGACTGTTTGTAGATCTAAAGACATCTTGTGATAATCCATCGTTAACAGACTCCGTTCTGTGTGTGATTGATCACAAGAGATTCAAGTTGTTTGTGTGCAGGTGTTTATTGAAAATCTAAGAATATTTTAAGACAAAGAATATTTCTTATTTGAGTTCATAATCTTTGGTGTGCACAAAACTTGATCGGTTGGGGATCCAACTATAATCGGTTTATCTTTGTGATAACCTTGATTGATTAGTTGAGTAGATTGGTATGAATACAATTCTTTGTGATTAAGAGTATTGATTGCATAGTCTAAAAAATTACTTTGGAAGTTGTTGAATAGATTGATCTAAGAACCTGACAAAGGAGTTTATTGGGATAAACGGAAGAGACTTTTGTCAAACTCATATCACGTTGTTTGAAAAGAGTTGTTACCGAACAAATTTGTTGTTCCTTTACTGTTTGGAATACGAACCAAAGGAATTGTTCCAAGTGCGTGACTTATTACAAGTTGGAGGCGCATGGATACTGAGGGAACTAGGTGAACTATAGGTTTAGTTGTTTGGTCTCAACTATACGAATTTGGTTTAGATTTTGTATAACGGCTTAATTCTGAGAGTATTCAATTATGGACAAGGTCCCGGGGTTTTTCTGCATTTGCGGTTTCCTCGTTAACAAAATCTTGTTGTGTATTTTAATTTTCTATTTCCGCAATTATAATTGTTTTTTTATAATTAGAAGTAAAATACACAAATGTTAATTCATAATTACTTGATAGCAATCCTATAGTGTTTGGTTAACTCTGAACCTATTATCAAGTAATCATACTTCGTTGTTGTATTGTCTCGATCTTGCATCCATAGTCAATCACACAAGTTATCTTGTTGTCGTATTGTCTCGATCTCGTATCCATAGACGATTACACAAAGTGTGAACCGATTAGTTGTATTGTATCGACTCAGTCCATAGACAATCACTTTCGGAGAAAGGACTTATAGGTGGAAAAGTTTTATATTGAGGTATATTTGGGTATCCTCGTCTTTCCAGTGGTGCATAGTAATTCGTTACTCTGGCTTATTAAGATCCCTGATTTAGACCTAAATTTGATTTAAACTAGCAAATAAATAAAAGATGATAATAATATTAAGAGAAACTCGGACTCAAAATTCCACCATAAATCATATTTGAGTGATGCATGTATCGATTCTTAACAATCTTAACCCTTTTATTGACTCTATTTCTTTGACAAAAGTAGATTTCTAAAATACCAATTGTATTAGAAGCATGGTGCATCAAAAAATTATTAGTTTAAGTATACACCATCAAACAAAATCACAACTAATTAGTGAAAATCATAAATCAATTAAAATAAGTGCAAAAAGTCATAAAGAATCAATAATAGTTACCAAACAATTGTGAAATATTGGAAATAGTGATGGTATTTAGCTCCTCATAGTAAACACTCTCTCAAATTATAAAAACTCAGCTCAAAAGTGCTTACAAAGAATAAAAGATAATAAAAAGATAAATCGGCGAAACTGCAACTTATTTTTCTTCAAACCTCCCTCTCTTCTTCAAGTGGCTTTCCCCCAACTCCTATTTATACCCAGCATAAAAAGACGAGGGTACCAAAATACATCACAATCTTTTAATTTATCCACCTATAAGTCCTTTACCGAATGTGATTGTCTATGGACAGAGTCGAGAAAATACAACTAATTCGGTTCACACTTCGTGTGGTCGTCTATGGATACGAGATCAATACAATACAACAACAAGATCACTTGTGTGATTGACTATGGATACAAGATCGAGACGATACGACAACAAAGTGTGTACTTGATAATAGGTTCGGTAATAACCGAAACTCTATAGGATCAATATCAAGTATTACATAGTTAACGTACTTGTATATTTACTTATTTATAATAACAATTATAATGCAGAAAACAAAGTAAAAGACACCGCAAGATTTTGTTAACGAGGAAACCGCAAATGCAGAAAAACCCCGGGACCCAGGACAGTTTGAATATTCTCAGAATTAAGCCGTTATACAAAATCTAATACCAACTTCGTATAGTTGAAACCAAGCAGACTACCCCTCGCTACTTAGTTCCCTTAGTATCCCTGCACCTTCGACTTCTAGAGTCACACACGTGAATAACAAGTCCTTTGGATCGTATTCCAAACAACAAAGGAAGAATCTGTTTGGTAACCACTCTAATCAATCTTGCTAAATATATTTGATGAGTCGTTGACAAATGCTCTTATGTTTAATCTAATAAACTCCTTTGTCTGGTTAGATCAATCTAAATATTGATTACCGAAATAATCAATGGATACGGATGTCTTCCTTAAGCATCCAAATGAGCAACAAGTCGTATATACTTTAATCGAAGAACGGTGAAATTAGATGGAGATAATCCTAATGATTATAATACAGAGATACCAAATGTTTCATGCCAAGAAGCGTTAAACATGCTCGACGAGTTGTAAATGTTTTGGCTTCAACAAGAATGTGTTCACAGTGATGAGGTCTTACGCGTCCGCGGATCAAAGATGCGATAAGAATCCAAAAATTTACATCCTTTTCTCAAACAACTATAGATAAGCATTTTGCTTCATCTTAAATTTTGATGTAAAAAGATCTATAACGTTTCCAATAGTGACGATTATATTAATATATGGAGGTAAATTTCTTATGACGGGACTAGAAAAAACTATTAATATTAAAATGTGGAGGTTATTACTATTTACAACTGGCTCAAGTTGGTACTTTGATTTTTTATTAATATATAGAGTTTATTAATATATGGAGTATCAATATATGGAGTTCTTACTGCTTTTGTAACTTCTGTAGATAATCTCATGGATCTTGTTCTCGTCTCTTTCTTATGAGTCGGATAAGCAAGGAGAGTATCACATAAGTAAACAAGGCATGTTAATACCCACATCCAGTCATTGCATTTTTAGACTTAAACTTCGTGATTACACCAAGTCAAAATATGGCTTACTTAATTTTTCTTTTGTAAGTCCAAAATGTATTAATAAATAGCAAAATTACAAAGCAAAATAAGCAGCATGAAAAGAGGTCAGAAAAACCCCAAAAACTTGCTACTTATTTGAAACGAAAATAAGATACATTTGGATATTCAACTGAATTTAAAAAATCCGGTCTCCCTGTATAATGTCTTCCTTCCTCATTAGGCTTTGATAATCATATGGCTTACTTCATGGTGTAAGGAAAACTGCAATAATTATTTATAGGAGCATAGCTCAACTTTTTGAGAAATTAAGAGTTTTATATGAGATATTTTTCACTAGTTTTGTCTTATTCCTACAGAAGGTAAAATAAAGAGTTTGTTTAGAAAATTCTACCCTGTTTAGGTTGTAGTTCTCACCCAAGGTAATGATGAGAACCAAACAAAAGAATATTGCAAAGAGAAATTCCCCCCACTAGGTGGTGAGTTGCGAGGTTTCTCAAGAATAGAGAAGTTCGTTAAGAAATTCTAATTCAATTGGAGTTTTTCTATACGGACCGAAGGATCAAGAACAAGATCTGAATATTTACCTGAGGAATTTGAATGTCTCTTGTTCGCAACTTGTTCCTTAACACTTTGATAGATCTCTGAAGGTCAAGTATAATATTCTCAATCTCCTTTGAAAGATTTGTCTTTTTCAATGTATGAGCTCCCTACCTCTTCCAAGATTGAGGATTGTGAGAACAAGGATTTTTCAGTTTTTGAATCTCAAAACACATTGATCATAAGAAGAATAATCTCACTCTTTACATAACATTGAGACAAAGGTTTCATGTCTTTACAGATGGACTAGTATTCCTCTCGACAAGAGATGAAGGAGTTAGCCCAGTAAATGTGTTTATAAGAGGCGTACTTATCGAGAATTTTTTTGACAGGGGTAGAAACCGATTGGGGCATGGGGGACGAATAGGAATTCGACATTTGTTCCCCTATTCCTTGTCGTTTTTAGCTAATTAAGGTCTTCAGCTTTTAAACCCGATTTACCCTTCCACAAATTTTTTTTATTAACTGTTGGTGACTTCTCCTATATTAATGGTAGTTATGGACGGAATATTGCCACCGAAGGAAAAAAAAATACTTATCTTCTAACAGTGCAGCATGATCGTTGAATTATGTAAATATAGAAGGCATGAACATAGAAACATTCAAAACATATATGATCGAAGAAAGTTAATAGAAAAAGAAAATTATGACCATTTTCGAATAGTTTATGAGGTAAAATCGATTTTGAAGATCTATCATACGAATTGTTAAAACATCGGAAATAGCAACTTTAGTCCTCTTCCGATTCTTTTCTCTTGCCTCATCCTATGACTACAGTTTAACTAGGTCTCCCATTAGGGATTTAAAAGATTTAATGTTTATTAAATTAAAATGATCAATGATTTTTTATCCCACTAAGGAACTTCCCCCTCTATACAGATAGTAAAACCTCGAAATTAATTGGACTGATTCGGTTCTTACATCGTCCAATCAACCAAGGAACAAACAGAACAAGGTTGTAAATCGCTATTTCAAATTAAACATTAGTGTTTTTATTCCTTTGATCATATCAGTACTTTAATCTCTGTATTAGTCTTAGATCTACATCGAGGTATTGACGGTGATTCTCAAATATCGCATTATCAGGCTTCTTCTCACCTATATTACTTGGATGAATAATTGATCACTCCATAACCTTATTTGAAGCTTCTAATAATTACAAAATTAATATTGCTGATTACCTCAAGGAGGCTACGTCTCACTTATATTACTTGGATGAATGATTGATCACTCCATAACCTTATTTGAAGCTTCTAATAATTACAAAATTAATCTTGTTGATTACCCCAAGTTTTGGAATAATCATTCTCCTCCATCATTAGGTTAGACCTTAATTAAGGTTAGTTAATATTTATAGATACTAATAAGATTTGATCAGATTTGGGGAAAGGTTTAAAATGTCAAAATGTTAATTTGTTAAAAACGGTAAGGAAAAGAGGGACAAGTGTCAAATTTTGATTCATCCCCCATGCCCCCATCATTATTTGCCCCATCAAAAATTTTCTCGTACTTATCGTTCTTATTAGATTTCTCGACACATATTGATTTTTCTTTTATGAACTTTGAGATCATGAATAAGTTTGTCAGTCCTTAATTGTTCCTTCTTCATTTTATCAAGCTCATGTTTCATGCTATCAACTTTTTCATTTGGCAACTTGTATGGACGAACCTAACACAATTCCGACTAGACCAACTTAGTGATGTTTGACAATATGTATATAAAGTTTATGTCTTCATCTCTTCTCAATCAGAAAGTCTAGACAATGGAGTTTGTGAACCTTTTTTTTTGTGGGGGGAGGGGGTCAATTGGAGTCTGTGAACCTTATTGTTAATAAACGTACTTGGACGATCTCAAAAATAAATATCTGATATCAATCTATTCGTATCAAATATATTTAGATCTGAATCTGCCAAGTATGAACCTTGTTACCTATCTTTCAAGATATGAATTCCACAAGAAACAAGTCTCGTAATTGATCTTAATTATATGGATGTATCTACTAGGATTGAATACGCACTATTTGTGTAAATCATATTATAAATATAAACAATATAATGCGGAAAAGGAAGAACACAAGACACATGAAGTTATGTTAACGAGGAACCGCAATTGCAGAAAACCGCAACTGCAGAAAAATCCTCGGAGCTCGTCTAGATTTGAACACCAAACAGTATTAAGCCGCTACAGACACTAGCCACTACCACAATTTGGACTGGCATGTAGTTGAGACCGAATCGACCCTCCACGCGATTCAAATACACATGCACTCCTTACGTCTCGTGAACCTCACAAGGCTTTACACAATTGATTTTCTTAGCTGACGTCCTTTACATCCTAAGATTTTCTTCAACCTAAGTGAAGACTTTTGATACCAATCTGCCTCTAATAGGTAAGCATATTTGATTTCCCTTTAGATCAAAGATCAGGGCTTCGAAGTCTATTTTCAATAGACAAAACTAGCAAACCTCACAAATCTGTAACACTTACACTCAGTTAGCTGAGAAGCCTGGATTCTTAATCACTTCTCAAGAACAATCGTGAACTAATAAATTAAGAATAGTTTTTAGATATCCATCTTGAGGAATCACAAAGTCTGAGACGAGGAGAACTTTGTGATTTCTAGTTATCTTGCCTGAAAGAGATTACAGGAACCTCGATAACAGAAAAGCAAGATTGGGATACACGAACTATCAAGGTAAAGATAGTCCGACCTGACTTCACGAATCGCCAAGTGCAGTCTTCAAGTCACAGACCTAATTATATTTCCAAGAGGAAACCTAGGTCAATAGAGGACGACTCTAGCAATCAACTAGGACACAAACTGTCAGGGATTGAACTTCCCAGTTGAATGAGTGCCTCTATTTTTAAATGTTCAAGACTGGGAGTTTCTTAGAATTCAAGATAAGCTAACTTAATATTCAAGCAAACCCTTTCTTTGTTTACATGAAACTCTAATTAGAGTTTCAAGTAAGCATGTGAAAAGTTTGTCCTGAAATCACATAGAAGAATATACATAGTGGTCTAAGTATGTGAACCGTGTATAATGATAGTTCTTGGCAAATATTCCTATCGAATTAATAAGAAATATCATTTTCATTTAAACACTTAATATTTTAATCATTATCCACATACAGAAGGTGTTTTAATGATCATAGATATCTTGAGGTGTTTATGAGATTCATAAAAATGCTAAACATGTTTTAAAATATAAGTCTTTGAGCATCTGCTAATATTCACTAGGACCGTTGGTGAAACGGTTCGTAAAACTGTTAGGCAGTTCATGAATTACGGTTCATGAACCATTCGGCGACCGGTGAACTCAGATGTCCATGGTTCGTGAACTGAGTCCGCCATCCATTGCCTTTTCACCAATTTCTGATCACCACAGTTCGTGAACCAGGTAGGTGAAATATCCCTGGATTACTCTTACCCGAGCACGCTATTCAACCCATGTTGTGCAGCTGTCTTCTTTGTCCTATTATGTTGCCTAATTGAATCGGATTGACATCCTCTACCTCATCACCTTCTTCTTTCTCGTCACTATCTTCAGTGACTATGGTGAACAATTTCTCCATTTTAGGAAAATTACGAGCAAGGTGAGGACCCTTACATAAGAAACCCACATTGGCTTAGTTCTTCGAGGAGAAACTATCACGCTGATAGCTCTTCTTCTTTGCCTCATAACCTTTCATATTTCCATTATCTTGAACTTCTTGCTTTTTTTTCCTTGTTTTTCCTAGCATAAGTTGAGGTGTTAACCGATCTATAGTCAGCAAGGATGTCTATTATTGCAATGACGGAAGTAGATCTTTGGCACCCTGTCTTCTTACTTTGGCATGCGCCCACTCTTGCAGAACAAATGTGAAGTTAAATAAGTTACGGATGTCTAGAGAAATTCCCATGGTGTGCCGGTATACCAAAACTTATGCAAACTCTCTGGCTAACCAAGTTGCATTGCTTAGTAAGAATTGACCCTTCATTTCCTAATCATGACAACCCATGTCATGATTCCTGGACGACAAGCAGTAAAGTCGTCATCAGTTTGAGTCCTCCGCCATAGATTTGCATCACTTTGTAGGTACATGCTACCAAGAATGACTTCCTGTTTTTTCGGTGTGTCCCATATGAATTTCTCTGATGCCTTCGCATCCCTTGTGCCAGAAAATGCCTTAGGTTCTTTGACTTTTATCTTGGTAAAATCCCTGCCACTATCAGTAGCATCATTCGTACTTGGTGTACCCACCATTCTCCTTAGCACATCCAATTCCTCATTTAGTTCCTTTAATGAGTCTATGAAGATGGTTTTAACAGCATTAATTTGGCCTTCCAGATCAATATGCTTTTTAGTCACAGTTTGGATGGATTAGTGCATCTCAGCGTTACAATTATTCAAGGCATGAATATGATTCATCAGAGTGGCATTATAATTAATATCATTGGGATGGCGTACCTCTTCGCCAACTTTATCTTCCAAATCTGATAATCGATTCATTAAGGTTTCAATCTGACTTCTGAAAGTAGACATTGTGAACCAGTAGTTTCAGCGGCCAAAACTTGAGCAAAACAGAGAAAATCTTCACGAAAAACAGAGAAATATGTGGTCGGGTATCAGAGTTGTGTTTGGTATTTCGTTTGGGTGTATTTGTTGGATAGTACATAGATGTTTCTTTTTCACTTAAGATATCCTTCAGTGAGAAAGTAAACAGTGCATTGAATTCAGGAAAATTGCATTAGAAATGAGTTCTAAGGGTGAAAACAGAGCAATATGTGCTCTGATACCCGAATCGTCACACTTGCAAATGCACTTTGAAATTTTTGTCTTGAGTATGACTTGGCAGCACAATGGTTCAATGAAAACTATTCACATACTCGTACTTTAGCCTTTTAAGTTTGCACCAATTGAAATAACAACACTCCTACCAGGTAGGCAACAGAAGACTTACTTGAATTTCTTTTTACCTTATATTGTACCCCATACTACAATTAAGGGTTTTGCCATGACTGCGCTTCACAGAAAGAGGTGTACTTACGAATAAGAAAATACATAGACTAGCTTTAAGCCAACAAAATATTTTTCATTAACTTAGGGTAAGATTACAAAAATCCCGTCCAACCAAAGAAGTTACAAGCTTATTGCCTAGCACAACTTAAACTCACTTTACTGCGATATTGGTGCCTCTATTGTTCGAAGACTTACAGTCGCAGGGGTTCTACAGTCTGTTTATAGCGCCAAGAATATGGCCAAATCGTGTGCAACTGTTTGCACAGCCTATGGACAACCATGTGTTCATTGGCAGTTATCCTAACCGCCAAAGTGGTTTTTAACAACTAACTTTTATGTTTTCTTGCCAATTGATATCGCACCTATCCTTGGTGGTTAGGCATTGTCAAACAAGGTTACAAACCCCTTTTATAACTGTTCTAATCCAACTCTTTGCTATGGCATGCATGTGATGCGCATACAACTCGTAATCGTCAACTTAAGCCAATGTACCGCCATCATTGCGTTATAATTATCCTGGCCATGCAGTTAACTCATTTAAACACTATCATATGAGTGAAGTCACGGCATTCATGTCTTAATCTTATACTTGGCTCAGTTTTGTATGGTGTGTGCCTCACTTGCGGTCTTTTTGTCGATTAATAGACAATAATGTCATGTTTGGAAACGTTACTGTTGCACATGCACTGTCCAAGCATTTTCCCAATGCTTGGACTACTGCCTAAGTCATCCCATGACTTGTATGGCAACTATAATTCATTCCTTGAGTTGGGTTAATTCTGGATTATGGATATGCAAAACTATAGCGTAATGTTGTATGTGATTGGGGTCTTCGAACAATAGAGCCACCAATATCGCAATAGAGTGAGTTTAAGCTTAGATAGCAATGATCTTATAAAAGGATTTTGTAATCCTCTCTTAAGTTAATGAAAAGGATTTCATTGTCTTAAAATCTTGTCTATATACTCTTGTTATTCGTAAGTGCTCCGCTTTTTGTGAAGCGCAATCATGGCACCCACCCTTGTTTCTAGTGTGGGCTACAATCAAAGGTAAAGAGAAAATCAAGTAAGTCTTTTGTTGCCTACCTGGTATGAGTTTTGTTGTTTGCATTAGTGCAAATTTATAAGGCCGCCTGAAGTACGAGAAGGTTAATAGTTTTCATTGAACCATTGTGCTTTCGGGTTATACTCGAGATAAAAATTGAAAGATTTGTTTATGGGGGGTGACAATTTGGGTATTAGAGCATAGATTACTCTGTTTTGCTTCGTTTTCATGAAGATTTTCTCTGTTTTTGCTCAAGTTTTGGTCACTGAAACTATTGGTTCACAATGGCTACTATTAAGACTCGGATTGAAACCGATTATCATATTTGGAAGATAAAGTTGGCGAAAAGGTACGCTATCCTAATGATACTAATCATAATGCCATTTTGATGAATCGTATCAAGGCCTTTGATAATTATGATGTTGAGATGCATCAATTTGTCCAAACTGCGAATAGAAATCATAAAGATTTGGAAGGCCAAATTAATGTTGTTAATACCATGTTCAGAGACTCATTCTAGGAACTAACTGAGGAGTTGAGTGTCTTAAGGAGAACGGTGCGTACACTAAGTACAAATGATGCTACTGCTAGTGCTAGTGGTGGTGGTTGTGAGGATTTGACCAAGATAAAAGTCCCAGAACCTAAGATATTTCCGGCACAAGGGATGCGGATGCATTGGAGAACTTCATTTCGGACACGGAGTTTACTTCAAAGCTGCCAGAACACCGGAAGAACAGAAAGTCACTCTTGTTAGAATGTACCTAGAAAGTGATACAAATCTATAGTGGAGGACTCGAACTGATGACAACTTAACTGTTGGTTGTCCAAGAATCATGACATGGTCTGTCATGAAAGAAGAATTGAATGGTCACTCCCTACCAAGCAATGCAGCTTTTTTAGCCAGAGAGAGTTTGTGTAAGCTTAGCATACAGGTACACCACAGAAATACATGAAAGAATTTGCGTCTCTAATGTTAGACATTCATAACATGTCCGAGAAGGACAAGTTATTTAACTTTACATATGGTTTGCAGCGTGGGCGCGGGCCAAAGTAAAAAGGTATGGTGCTAAAAATTTATCTTCGGCAATTGCAATAGTAGACAACCTTGCTGACTACAGATCTGTTAATACCTCAACAAATGATAAGCAAGAAAAGGAAAAGAAAAGGCAGAAGTTTAAGGATTATGGAAATAGGAAAGCTTATGAGGCAAAGGAGAAGAGCTATCAGCGTAATGGTTGATTGGCCTCGGACTCATTTTGCTCGTAAGAAGGAAAAAATTGTCTGCAATAGTCACTGAAGGTAGTGACGAGAAAGAAGAAGGTGATGAGGTAGAACATGTAAATCACGTTCAATTACGCAACATAATAGGACAAAGAAAGCAGTTGCACAACATGGTCTTAATAACGTTGGCTTAGTATATGTAAAAAAATGGCATTCACAACCACCATTTCTGGGGTATGGCTGATACAGGCGTGTCACCTACTGTAATGATTATGGTAGAGTATTTGGATTTAAAAATATATTAAGTCGGACATTGTATGAAAACAATGGACGATATAGCTAAACCAATTTAAAAGGATGGTTGTGGTGAACGTTGAAGTTGGAGAGTGGCATGGCCGTATCAGTATAATAGTAACGTATCTCAATGACTTTGAGATGATTTTTTTTTTCTTTTTTTGAGAAAAGTAGAAAAAGCAATACAGACTGGAGAGGGAAGCAACTCTCCATGACCATATAACCGGATCATGAATAAGTCTTCCTCAATTTGCCAAGAGGGCCAAAATCACAGTGTTTTTTGGATTGTAAATCCTCACACAAAATATTACTGAAACTATAAAATAAGCTCAAAAGATTGTCCAGAGCTATGTTGCTCCTCCAATTAGTAGTTCTTCCAAAACCTTGCATTGTTTTTCTGATCTTGGGATTGTTCCCCAGTAAGTTGAGCTCTTTGTAGTTGAGAAAAGAAGCTCATTCAAGTGCTTGAGTTGCCGCTAAGCATTGCTAAGAGCTCTGATAGTGTTGCTTCTTGTACCAGTTGTTCTCCCTGTTTGATCATAAATTATTGAGTCAATACCAAGGTAGTCAATATCGGTTGTACAGACCGATATTACATGTTTTTATCGGATATCGGAAAATACCTATACGATATCAAAAATATCGGCGATACAAAGACGAAATGATATTATCGGTTGTACAGGCCGGTACAGACCGATATATCGGTTTTACTTGTACACCGATAATATCGGTTTCATGAATAAATTTTTCATCAACATGCATCTAATCTTTACAGACAAGTACAATGTCAATTGGAGAAGGTAAAAAGCCTTAATATATTTATAATATAAAATCAATGACTATATGGTAAGATATAAGATGGAAACCATATTTCGATTGCAAGGCAGAGAAATATAAAAAAATATGAAGGATAATTAAAAAGATTTACCGGCATATGGGACAACAATCACAACGTTGGCTAATAAACCACCTTGTATTTAGGAAAATCGAGATATGTGTATGATTCTTATTATTTTTTACTATGGTTTTATAATTATTTGAAATTCTATATTAAATGATGTATCGCCTGTAAAAACAGATATTATCACTTGTATAGGTGTATAGGACCCGACCGATACGATACCGATACGCGATATTAACTATCTTGGTAAATACTCGTGAGGGTTATTTTGTCGTAGTGGGTATTATAAGCAAACATAAACCAGTTTGGATTCAACAGTTGTTGGTTTTGGGAATTCCTGAGGCTATAGTTTTGAGGGATGCTATAGGGTTGCTAGAGTTAGCCTCAAGATGGTTCAGAATTTGGGAACCAGTTTGAGAGGGATTAAGAGTAATTTCTTGGAATATCCAGTCACATCTGGCTTTGCAGACAAACCAAGATATAGTATAGTAGATTTCAGGTCAGCCACCAAGGGTTTCCAGTTCGGTGTGTGGAGAATCATAATGCACGCCAACTAGAGCATGTCTAGTAAGAATTAGATATGGTATCAAGGTTTAGACTGCAGCTAGTCCAAACGAATCTAGTGAAAGGGCAATGCAAAAACACATGTTCTGCAGACTCAATAACATTGTTACACATAATGCAAGTAGGATCAATATGGGACGTGAACTTAGAAAGGTGACCACTAAATGGGAGAAAGTTGGAGTATAACTTCCAAGCAAAGTGTCGGATTCTGGGTATCGTTTTATCCAGATTTTAGTTGCAGTTTTATCAATAGGTTGAGAATCTTCGTTATCTAACACCTGATACATGGATTTAGGAGTGAAAATACCTTGTCCAGAGTGGTTCCATCTCAAGGTATCAGTCCGACTAGTGTTAGGCGAGATTCTAAGAACACTCCTAATTTGGATGGGATTTAAGAAGGTATTAAGAAGAGGAATGTTCCAGAATTCTCCAATCAGGAGATAAAAAACTCCATTAGTATCAGCATCCAGTTAGTTTGGATTAAGAGGCTCAAGTTCATCCTCAAACCATATATCTTTCCAAATGCTAATACTTTTATCATCCCCACTTCCCAAGTACAATGATTTTTGAGAATCATGGAACCCTTATGAACGCCTTTCCAATCCCAAGAGGCATTAGAGTTATAGGAGGAGTGAAACGGATTAGTGAAAAGTAAGAATGATTTTTTAGGGACCATGTTTTTTTGAGGGGACCATGGTTTTATTAGGCCACCTTCCCTATAGTTATAAGGGATGTCCTAAAGCTTTGAAATGACTAACCTACCCTTAACCTAATTTAATTTAAAACCAACCTAATAACCACCTATATATATATAACCACCACCTCATCACACCACCACCGCCGATTTCCACCACCACCACCTCTGATTATCACCACCACCAACCACCGATTACCACCACCACCTCCTCCCACCACCACCGCCCACCACCTCCGATTATCACCACCACCAACCACCGATTACCACCACCACCTCCGATTACCACCACCACCAACCACCACCACCTCTATATATATAGCTTAATTTAAAACATTAACAAAGATATTCACACAAACCCATTACTTGTCACTCGTTTTTGGTTGAATAAATGAGAAGTAATCATCAAAATGAGTTGAAAATGGAAGTTGCAGAGAGGTTTAATGGAGGGTTTTTTCAGAGAAAAGTTCGGTTACGTCGCAAAAAACAAGACTCAGCCGAACTTTTAGTTCGGTTACGTCGCAAAACGTTCGGTTTCGTCGAAAAAAGTTCGGTTATCACGAATTAATTTTTTCTTACCGAACTTAGAGTTCGGTTGATTCGCAAAAATACTTTTAACCGAACTCCTTGTATTAGAACAACACAAGTCCATAAGTTCAGTTCCTTCGCAAAATAATATCACCGAACTTTAGTTTACGAAAATAATGAGAAGTCCAAAAGTTCGGTTCGTTCGCAAAAATGTTAAGTTTTCTTTGTAACCGAACTCTACCTTTGAAACTTCGTAACCGAACTCTACCTAATTCGCCGAGAAATAAATTTCATAGTAACCGAACGTTTGCCTAATTGCATATATGCATATATAAGCCCAGTTCGGTTGATTCGCAAAATATGTTGAAGTTTGCGAACCAATCGAACTTCTAACACTAGGTTACTTTTAACCTGCAGTTCGGTTGGGAACTTGGTTGCGTTGAAGTTTGCGAACTAACCGAACATACCTCTGTAAATCTTATTACTAAAGTTCGGCTACCTGCGTGTTTGAAGAAAGAAACCGAACTCTGTGTTCGGTTATATGTTCTTGACATTTATTAACCGAACTCCGTGTTCGGTTACCTGTTCTTCACACTTGGTAACCGAACTACCTGAACCTAGCATGGATTTTTTTATAAAAATTTACAGTTTTATGAATATTTGGACCAATTCCAACACCATTATCTAAGTTTGAAGCATACTTGGGTACCCAAATACTCTTCCTTCGGTTGTGGTTGGTAAAATCCATCATTTTCATCTTGAGATTGAGTTTGTGGAAGAATACATTCACCATCTAAGAAATAACTCATATCTAGATTATTGTGACGATTAACAAATACTCTAGGAGAGGATGGAGATGAAGAATCAGATGAGCTATCATCACTTGAATACTCAAGCTTAGTGAATTGGAAAAAAAATTGTTTCCCATGTTTTTCATCTTCATCTTCTCTAACTTTACTCTCTCAAATAATTCTACTTCTTTAGCTTAATCATTTCACTAATGATTTCACTAATCATTACCCAAAATTAATCAGGAGGGTAGTTTAGGTATTAATATAAATATCTAGATAAGGGGTGACCTAGATTTACTTCTAAATGTCTTACTAAAAATAGAACCATGGTCCCAAAAAAAACCCTGGTCCCCAAAAAATCGTTCAAAAGTAAATACCTAAGTTTCGTACTTCTAGCCCGTAGGAGTTTGGCTGCGAAAAGAGTCTCCAACCACTTTTGGTTATAAGAGACATGTTCATTTTATCCAAATTATTTATGTTGTTGCCGCTATATTCCTTGTCCTTGCATAGACCATTACAATCCTTAATGTAAACATCTTTCCAGCCAGGCACTGCCCGCCAAAAATCCCATATAACGCCGGCAACTTTCTTGAAAATAGCTTTTGGAAGAATGAAAATGGACATAACTTATATCGGGATGGATTCAAGAGTGGTTTTCACTAGTATGTTTCTGCCAGCATATGAGAGATTTCTTTTCCAGCCTTTAAGTCTCCCATCCATTTTGTCTAAAACACTATCAAAGCAAGCAATTTTTGATTTGTGGGTAAAAAATCGTGCTTCTATGTACTTATCACTAGAAATAACCCGTGCCATAACGGCACGGCATGAGACGGAATAATAGTTGATCATAAAGATTTAATTAAATACTACAAACTACAATAAGTCTTATTTTGATCTATGAGAACTTGTTTAGATATTTGTCATCCAGATAATTATAAATTCGTTACATTTATAATTGATTAAAATAATAATTTTTGATAAAAACCGCAGGTACATTGTTATAATTTGCCTAAAATACCTTTATTCGATCCTCAGAGATTACACTTACAATCTTTAGTCGATCCCTAAAGATTGGTGGTCTGTGATACTGTTGTGTTGTATTCAGAATATTATGATGAAACTTCTCAGAATATGGTGTTGAAACTTCATCGGTATTTGCAACCATTTCCGGATGAAATATAACACCACTATGCACGTTTTTCATATTCGATATTTCCAACACCAAATCAGGAGTTGAGAAGCTAGAAGTGAATCATGATAATAAAGAAAGGCTTGGTGACAGTGATAGGTCAATAATTTAAGGTTTAGATAACGATGCTCAATCGTGTTGTTATGGAGGAAAAGCAAATCAGGACCAAGAAGATAAAAATAAATAAACTTAGCAGATGCAGAGAAAAAAGGAAATCACCATAAAAGCCAGGGAGGTTTATGAAAAAATAAGGGTTTCAGTGTCATCTTTGAAAATGAATGTTATTCCGAGCTAGATTGTTGTCCCACTTGCAAGGCTGCAAAGAATGCAAACTTGTGAGTCTACATGTCCTAGCTAGGCCAATTATAAGCTTTAAAATAACATTTCCTTTTTCTCTAAAATTAAAATTCGGCGATGACTGAAGTGAAAAGTTTTGGTGATTCATTACTATTTGGGTAGATCTTAATTGTATATTTTTATTTTTCGGTTATTTCCAAGAAAAACAAAATGAGTCAAATTGAAATGAATTTTTTATTTTTTAACATAATGTTCTTTGTTCTTCGTTTTTTGCAGGTTGGGGAAGGACAAATGATTTATTTCAAGGCAGATATAAGGGTTTTACATGTTGTAACTGCAAATGTTTTAGTATTATTTGTTCTTTGTAGGTTGATAAAGGTGGGTAATTCGTTTTAAAAAAATATGAGCCGTTTTTTTTTTGAATAAATAATATGAGTTCATATAGTTGTAGCATTTAGTTGGTAAGCCTTTTGTTGGCACATTAATTTTTGCTATTGGCGAGGAACTAATTATAAGAATTATATGCATATATCCATAATTAAAGGAGGTTACAAATCTAATTTAGAAATAACTCATGCCGTAACGACATTGTTTTAGTCTGATCTAAGACTGATGTAAATTCTTTTCTAGACTTTTAATCGTTCAATTCCGAGAAAGTTTTTTATATTGTTTCTAGAAATAACTCGTGCCATAACGGCACGGGATGAGCCTGAATAATTATTAGTCATTATATTATTATTAATGACGACCGGAATTTTGATGAATCGTGTTCGTGAATCTAATGGTGCTGTGAACTTATGTTAGTTCAGCCATACCAATTTTATTTTTTCAATGCACCTGATATGGTGCTTTATCGCTAAATCAATAAGAACACCCATGTAATTCTAAAATGTGGTGTTTCTTCAAATAATATTTCTAAGAAATAACCCGTATCGTAACGACAATGTTTATGGCTGATGTAAGTTTTTTTACAGCCTTTTAATCGTTCAATTCTGAGAGAATTCTCTATTTTGTTTCGAGACAAAATAACGTCCTTGTGAACCTATTAAAATTAGCCATATACATCACCAAAAATCCAATAACCAAATGTAATAGTATAAATATATATATATATATATATATATATATATATATATATATATATATATATATATATATATATATATCACTTCTCATTTTATTCACCTTGCCACCATTAAATCCAACTAATATATTGTGTTGGTCTAGGAACTGACTAAATATTGTAAATTGTACTTTAAACCATTAACCTCTTTAGAATTTAATATGTCAATTAATTTTTTGAGTTATGAGGTGATCAATTAATTAGATGTCAATAAATTTAGGTTCATAATGAAAGGAGGTTACAAACATCATGACCGCTAGATGTCTTTAGGATAAGACTGGGATGGTCGGCTCTCAAAATGTTATTTGTTCGTCCAAGCTCAAAAACCTATTTTGTTTTGTATTAATGATCTATGGATATTTTCTTGACATGGAAATGATTTTTTTTACCAGAAAGCTATTACGAACTTTAAGGGAGAAAAAAATCCCAGATTTGAAAAAGTTTATCATTTAGCCCGAGGTTTTGCCATAGGTTTCTAATGTTTCTAGTAGACCTTTGCTATACTTAATAGAAGCTTTGCAAAAAAATGAAACAGTCATCCGCAAAATGAAGGACTGATAAAGGGGCTTTCAAGGAATATTTTGAAACCAGCAATGATGCCTTTGTTTTCGGCATTGGACAAAGATCTGGAGAAAGACTCCATGATGATTGGTAACAACTTTTTCAAGATAGCAGAAGCAACGATAATGCCTCACAAGATCCAAGACCCCCTTGTTTTGCAGAGGGTGTGAGGAATGTTAGTCCCATGATATGATGTGCGACAGAAGGAAAGCAAGTGAGTTTTCCCCTGTCCGCTCATTTGAAGAAAGTTTGGCTGAGATCCATGAGGAGTTTACTCTATGGACCTCAGTGTCCCACGTTCGTCGTGATTGACTAAAGTGTGGAGTAAGAGTATGGTATTACTAGATTGCAAGTGCATGAACCTGCTAGATAGCTGAAGTAGTGTGGCTTCAGTCTTTTCAGTTTGCATTTTCTGTTTAAGTTCGTGTTGGGTGAAGCTGATCTTATGATCTTTAAAGATAGCACACGGTGTGTAAGGGTAATTTGCTTTGGTTGTTTACTTTCATTAAAGGTCGTGTGTTGACCTTTGATGCATGGGAAGGAGTCCGGAGTCTCTCACGTAAGGTTAGTGTAATGAATGAAGGTGGGGTTTAAACAAAAGTCTTGTCTCTTTTAGCTTAATGTAAACCTAGTCCATTGGAAAAACACTACATAGTACACCAAGCCAAAATACTCCCTCCGTCCCATTATTAAGTGACCTAGTGTACAATAAGAGACGCCGAAAGTAAAAGCAAAGCAAATCAATTGGTGGCATATGCAACGACCTTTACTGAGATGATGCCACGTGTAAATCAGATTATTTGCACTTACAAAATATAAATTACTAACGATCTCAGATTTGCGTTAAGGAGTAGGTAGGTCTAAATCATTTTTGAACTATCAAATTATCATATCACGACAAGAAACAAATGACTGAAGAAACAAACTCACCTTAGAGGACGATCTGTAGGCGGAAAAACAGCACAAAGAGTTGTCTTGTTGGCAGCCTCTTTACTATTCAGTTTCGGTGAAGGTTCCTCCACACCTGCTTGTTGGAATTGCTGAAACCTCTGCCATTTTCCATCCACCATTTGGTGATTGTGACACCACAAAACCTTGGGAAGATTTTCAGTGTTCTTGTCTGCACTCTGATACATCAAAAAACATATCATGAAAAATAAATGTGAACTTGCAAATGTAAGTGGCGTGATTCTTCAAGAGAATCTTGATTATAATTTGAACTTACGAATATGAAAAAGACACTTATAAAAGCATAAAACAACAAATAAGAAAAAAAAAATCCTATAGCAGCAACATGACATTCACGGTCACTTTCTTCAAATTTTAAAGCATTCTTGCCAGGATAAAGGAGGAGGGTGGTGATAGGCTTGGCAAGCCAGTGATAGACCAAAAGAGGGAGAGAGCAGTACTAAATTGGGTGACCGCTTGGGAAGTCCTCGTGTTTACTTTGTTTTTTTGGTTGAAAACTAAGCCATTCCTTTTGAAAGGGCGAAAATAGTACCAAGCTGGGTGACCGCTTGGGAAATTCCTGTGTTTCCTTTATAGCCTACCCCAACTTGTTTGGGACTTGTGGCTTAAAAGAAGTAAGTACAACCAAAATCATCAGCTAATCCTCATAAGTGGAGCTTTTTTCATATTTCATGACTAACTTTTGAGATGCCAAACATGTCCAAATAAAACTTGTCACACGAGAACAATATTACTATTATTCCCTCTGGCGGACGACATAACATTGGTTTTTTCAAAGGTCGGTAAACTACATATAAAAGAAAGCATCAAACTGATATCCAAAAAAAGAAATGAAAATTAAAATCAGTTAGGGCATTTCCTGTAAAGAAATCAGTTTGGGGATGCCTAATCAAACATGAATTTGGGACATTTTTGGTTTTGCTAAGTATTTGGGGTTGGTGGTGAAATGAACTGACCTAAAATGGATTTCCTACCTTTCAAATCTACTAATCCATACCACTGCAGTAAGATGTTCATTCCTAACTTCGACCATTGACACACTAAGGTAAACATGAAATTGTAAGAAGTGCATGCCATGCTAATTAGATATTAATATTATGCTTTGGGTATTCAGCGAGATGCTAACAAAAGGCACCTTTCTATTTAGTCCAGTGGGAGAAACATGAACTGTTTGATCCAAAACTCAGAGATAAGTTGCATTCAGTCCAGCAATATGTTTCAAATAAAATATGATCAATAATTGTTGAATTCAAACCTAAAACTACTTTAGGAGGAATGTTATCAACTTTCAAACAAATCAAGCATCCATAGATGCACCAACTAAAAATCAAGAGACACATTTTAAGTCAGAAGTGTATGAGGAATTTACTGGTTGAAATAATTACTCTAGTGAGAGATTTATATATCCTTGGTAGAACGGATCTTTGAGTCGATGAATCAATGTATGCACATGGAGTGAAGCTCTTAGCAGCTAGCTAGATGAAATCCCCAAAGCCCATCAACAACAAAAGAATGAACTCAATTATCGTGGCAAACTAAACTAAATAATGATGTATAAATCTAAACAACATGAAATCAGGATAGAAATTCCTGACAACACAATGGAGAAAACAATAGAAACATTCCTAATTTTTACTGGTAGTGAACTCAGCCCGTCACTATCTTAAACTTACCAACTAAAGCTCGATTTTGTTGTTGTTGTTTCCACTGTCTCGAGCTAACTATCGGCTGAAATTCTAATCCGAAGGTATTTCAGCTTCAACTGAAACCCTAGATTTTGAGTGGAGGGCGAGCAACTTCTTACCTTTCCACTATTGAAGTTTGAAATCAGTGAGGAATTAGATTTGACTTTTATGATTCTTCTAGTTTAGTGTGGGAGTAGAAGTTGGTTCAGAAGGCAGGAAAAACTAGAGAGATAGACTGAGAGTAATGTCCTGAATCATATATTTCATTACAACAACCATTGTACTGATAATAATCCTCACAATTTTTAAAAAAATTGTTAATAAATCGATATAAGCTATTACTTTCATGGATTGAATATCTCTTATTTAAACAACTTATCCTGTCTGAGATTTCCCATTGCTGAGGCATAAAAAACTCTACATAAAGCATGGCTTCAATCACTGGTGATATAGTCAAAAACAGTTTCAGCTTTCATTAACTGCTTAATGATTCCGACCTAAACCTCATCAAATACGAAATAACATCAAAGATCAATCTAAAATAACATGATTTCGTGCTTATTGAGGGCAACCTCCTGATTGATTTTTTATCTAATTGCTTTCAGACAAGTCATCTAATACACTAAAATAAGAAATATAGCCAAATGAAATCCAAATTAGGGCATATGGCTGGAACTGTCTTAGGAATGCCTAAACATAACGACATTATGTCCTGTAGAATTTAAAACAAAATGAAAGTAACAGTACCGGAGTTGATGGTTCCTCTTCCTAGTACATTAATTCTGTATCTGTTGATAAGCCTCTTCCGGAAACTTGTCCCAACCTCCCATACAATTCTGCAACATAATATGAAGCAGACTTCTTGTAAAAACCTGAAAAATGAAGATTATTACTGTCAATGGGATAATGCTGAAGATTGTTTATTGGTCATGTCTGAGAGTTTGAACCCTTTACCCTACAACTCTTGACTCCATGGCATCTCTCTGCAACATGCAGCCATCTTCCGGAAATGCATGGTGTAAAAGAAAGGTTTTTGCCATGATTGTTAATGTTCTGCAAAAGGTGAAACCAAAGGTTAGGGATATAAGATGCATCTATTAAATTGCTACAAAATATCTAACAACAACTTCCAAAGATTTAATGATAATGAAAGCACGCTACATGTCTAGATGAAAGAAGAGTTCAAGAAAGTTGTGTAGTGAATCTAAAACAGAAAAGTAAAAACCTATGACAAATGCAGATTTCCATATCTACTCTTTTTTTTTTTGTAATGAGGGGTGCTTTTAGAGAGATGCCTAAAAGACAATTCCATGATTTTGCAAAGAATCACAAAACATTATTTTTTTTCTTTCTTGACCATCTACACCACGTCACCACCAGAAAAAGGGAGTAGGGCGAAAGCTAATGACTGTTAAGTTGTTGACAATAGATTATAGAAGAAAGTTTGCCACAAGCTCCCTTATCAATTACACTTGAATAGAAAACATGCAGACAGCAAACTTTAGAACGGCACCCAGAATAAGATGGTTACTACTTTTGGACGGCAGAACATGACAAAACTTGATATCCACATTATCAAGTTTAACAAAATTCACTCAAGCTAGTGTGCTTAACTGCTCAATAATTTCCTATCACTGTTGGAGTAGTCAATTATAATTTCCACGTGACAGAAGTTACAATATGAAAGAAAATTATCTCATATTTAGAATTTACTTCACTATCAGGTAGAGGAATCCCACAAAAATTATGGATATTTTCGAGAAGAATAAATAATAGCAACATGATGCTACAAACAAAATTGCTTAAACAAAGAACTAGCCAAATTGATTGACATAAAAAGAAATGAGTTCAAGCAATGAATGGTAAAGAATGAAACTCAATTTTGGCAGCATGTTCTAGAACAATTATGATAGTAATGACAAGGGGGTATATTAGTCTGACCTCTGTAAATGAATCTGTAGGCATTTTCTGCATCTTCAATGAAACTGCCATCCATTAGCAAGCACAACGCAGCGGGTTCTTCTAAGATGCTTAGCAGATGATGGCAACATACCTGACGAAAAGATGGAATTTCTTGCAGAGAAATTCATTTGAGATCAGAAAAGTGTTAGCTTGGTAGCTGCTTGATCCAATTCCTTCTAACAGCTCCCACCCCCTCGAGCTCCACAAGTCTTAAAGTCCCAGACAATCTTGGATATCTCCTCCTGAGGTAAATCTAAACCTTCTTGTTTCACTGATCTATGCAACTTACAGAAGAACTTCGGGTCTTGCAATCTTGTATACTCATGCAACACTCGCTCATGACCAGGAACCCAATCCTTGGGGAATGGGGTGTAATCACAAGAAGGAATCGATGACATGTGTGAGAACTGAATACCACTTATTGCATCAACAAGTCCCATCCTAAAAAGATCTGAAGATTCAGGCGCCCCATTGTTATGGTTCTCTCTCAGTGGACGACTAAGATCACGTGTGGCAATCTTGTAAACCTTCGCCCGCGATTTTAATCTATATCTTGCTGCATAAAGCTTAGCTAGGGAACTGCGTATCACATAAGAACAGAAACCCACCACTTTCTTACGGTTATCTGCGTACCTATACCAATCTGCCATCGTTTCGAGAAACTTATTCATTTGGGAGTTAGTATGTGCTTGGCTTGAATAGAGCATTGCGGTACAAGGTAGTGGCTTGGGATCCCTGTCACCCTTAACAAATTTAAGCCGCCTAAACTGGTAAATACATTGTGGCAAGCTAGCAGTAACCGAAAGCAAGGTTCCAACTTTTTTTTGGCTTACAATTTTTCCTCCACTTGAAGTGTAACGAAGTGTTGGGTGAATCACTCGGCGGCATATTATATGATCTAGAAACTGAATTCCCCTAGTGATATGTTCTATTTCAAATTTTGAACTGTCTAATCTTAACCCATATTTTGTCTCACAAAATTCAATCAGCTCCTTCATGAGATCTACTGAGTCCTCTCTAGGGCCTCGAATTCCAACCAAGAAATGCCCCCCGTATCGAATAAAATCCATTTTCCTTGTTTTCTCCTTCCCACTCGACGGGACAAACTCTGGCCATGCAGGATTATGACTACCATCGTCAATCGTATCTTTCCAAATTGAATCAAACTTAGAAGGGCAGAAAAAATTAACTAGCTTGCCTTCCATCCACGTATCCAATTCATGAAGACATACATTAGAAAGCAATGGGCTCAAAATTCCACAGTGACCATACCAGGGGACTCTGATAGCTTCTTCAGGGGCAAAATCGAAGAAGGTTCTTAACCAATATGGATCAGGTTTTGGCTCATCTTCGTTCAAAATTTTCCTCCTAGTCCCCTTCTTCTTGTTCTTCTTCTCCTTATTTGTTCTTTCCACCTCTTGATTCAATTTAGGTCGCGTCCTAGTTCTGTCCACCTCTTTATTAAGTTTAGTTCTCGTCCTAATTGGTGCCGTAACTGCCGATTTTATCAAACTCAATACCTTTTTATCCTTAACACCCTTCTCTAAACAATTCATTAACACATCTTTACCCACATGTTCATAAATCTCACTCAAATCCCCTTTCAAAAACCAAAGGTATCCAGCAAAATTACTACGAATACTCCTAATTACGGTGTGCGCATTCCTACCAGGTCGAAAAGCATGAGACTTAAATGAAAACCGAGGCTCAAAAACAGGTTCTAAAATCAACAACAAAACCTCTTGAACTATACGATCTTGAAAACAAGGTTTATCAGACTGTAACATGGCTAGAAGTTTACGTCTTGAAAACAATCTAGTAATAGGTTTATCATTTGGAGAACGAATAAAGGGATGTGTTTTCATTCCCCATACAAAATGACCATGTAAAACTGCATTTTGTAAAGAGAGAAGGCTGCTTAAGACGTTCGAATGAATAGCATTCCTCTGTGGAAAAGAACCAGTTTCTTCTGCACAAGAACGTTGATAAGCCAAAACCCATAGATCAAATTTCTTCAAAAACCCAGTAAGATTAGTAAAGGGTTTGTTAATTCGGCTCGAAAATGTCCGAAACCATAATTCGCTACATACCTGAATTGGGTCTTCTTTCATTAATGAATAAGGATCTTGCTGCTGCTGCTGCTGCTGCTGCTGTCGTGGCGGTGGTTCATTTTGTTGATGGGTTTGGTCTCTTAAGTTAGGGTTCTGTGAGATTGTCGTAATGGCTCTGAATATGAATGTGCAGGGAAGGTGTTTGATGGTTTTAGTCAAAGACATATTTATTTCCGCAATCATGAAAGTTGGGTTTTGCAGGGAGAAGTTCTAGTTCTCGTGGGGAGTGAGGTTTATTAAGCATCCGGAGAGAGAAATATTCAGAAGGAAAAAAAATTGGAATTTGGAAATATAATAAAAGAAGTAACTTACGAAGTTTTTTTTTTTTTTTTTTTTCTAAGAAACACCACCCTTCATCATTAAGAAATAAGAGAGTTACAAATTACACTAAGTTTTATCTTCCTGAACAAACCATCAAGAAAACCTGGAAGAGAAAACCATAAACCCTTAAGATTGTTTTTCCTACCCTGTCGTGCAAGACGGTCCGCTAAGGGGTTATTCAACCGCTTTATATACATAACTTTAAAGGAAACAAAACTAGAAATTGAACTCCGACATTGTTCAAAGAGGTCTAGGCTTCTCCAGTCCACAGAGGTGTTGCGGCCATTAACAAAATGCACCAGTTGGAGACAATCACTAACAAACACCACTTTGGGAAGATTCATCTCTTCTGCCCAAGAGATGGTTAAACAAAGTGCAGCAGCTTCAGCTCCCACTGCATCTTGAATCAACCCAAAGTCCGAGCGCACCTTTCTTACATTCCCTGCAGCATCACACCAAATAACACCAATTCCTAAATTAAAATCCTTGAAAGAGTCATCTACAAACATAAAGTTCTCCACTTTAGACTGAGGAATTTTGACATTGTGATCAAGATTCATCACAGTAATCCTTGGAGCAATGTAAGAATTTAACATTCTCTTGATATCAACAATGATCATGTTCATATCCAGAGAAGCATTCTTGAAAACTACATCACACCGCAGTTTCCAGATAGACCACATAACAATAGCACTTACACTAGGCCAGCCAATTTTAAAAGGAGACAAACCCAGGCTTGATTCATGCCAATATAAGAAAATATCATCAACCCATTCCAAATCAGTAGATATCAAATGTTGAATGGAAAGACTGAACCAAATACACGATACTACAAGGCAGTTAACAAAAAGATGCATCACAGTTTCTTCATGAGCATTACAGAAGGAGCGGAGAACATTCACATTAGGATTGTAAAGCTGCATAATGGCGTTAACTGGGAGCATATGAGCAAAAAATTTCCACATAAAAAACTTAACTTTCGGCAGACAATCAATATCCCAGACTTTCCTCCAGAAAGTGAAGTCTTCAGGCGAAGGAATATCATTCATATAAATTCTATAAGAAGATTTGATGGTGAACTTACCATTCCTAGTATGAGCCCACATTAGCGAGTCCGACTGCGACAAATTCAATCTAATAGACTTAATTTTAATAACCTCATCAGGGGAGAATAAGAGGTTCAGAAGAGGTACATTCCAACAGTTATGGTGATAGTCAATAAGTTCAGACACATAAACAAAATCATTACAAGCAGGATTCGAGGGAGAGGGAGGAAGAGCAATCCCTGGAATCCAAGAAGCATTCCAAATGGGTGTGAGTAGCCCATTATTTATTTTAACCACTGAGTTAGCCTTTATAAAACTCAACCCCTTAATAATGCCTTTCCACATCCACGAAGCAGAATCAGCAGCCTTATCAATCTCTAGAAGATTCTGGTTAGGGAAGTATTTATCCTTGAGAAATTTAGTAAGTAAACTACCCTGATTCTTCAAAATTCTCCAGCCCAGTTTGCAAATGAAAACCCTATTAGTAACAAAGGAATTCCTAATACCCAGACCTCCATTAAGTTTAGATTTCCCTATATCACCCCAAGAGCGAAAGTATGCAGCATGCTTAGGATTCTTTTTAGCCCACCAAAAAGTGCGTTGAATCGAATCAATTTTACTAGTAACAGTTTTAGGAAGAGGAAAACATGTCATATGATAAACAGGCAAGCTAGAAAGTACATGCTTTGTAACCACAGTTCTACCAGCTATGTTCAAATTGGATTTTTTCGAAGAATTTAGTCTGACATAGAAATTATCAACGAGAAAACAAAACGACTTAGTTTTATCCTTACCAATAAATAAAGGCGTGCCTAAGTATTTTTCAGAACTACTAAGAAACTTCATGTTAAGGGCCTTAGATAAAATCTTGATGTGTCTATGATGCATATTCCCACTAGTAATAAACCCAGATTTATCAAAGTTAATTGCCTGACCTGAATCCTTTGCAAACACATTAATAACCTTTATGATATTCTTCGCATAAGTGACAGAAGCTTTACAAAACAGCATGCAATCATCTGCAAAAAAAAAAGGTGAGAAATAGAGGGACTATTTTGCCTAAATCTAAAACCCTGAATCAGTTTGTCATCCTCAGCTTTAGAGAGAAGCTGAGATAAAACCTCCATACAAAGAATGAAAATATACGGAGAAAGACAGTCTCCTTGCCGAATTCCCCGAGAAGGCAAAAAAGACTCACTTGGCGAACCATTGACCAAAACAGAATAAGATACTGTGATGATACACTGATAGACTAACTTGCACCAATCATCAGAGAATCCCAACTTTTTAAAAACAACAATGATAAAAGACCACTCAAGCCTATCAAAGTCTTTTGAGAGATCAAGTTTAATAGCCATATAATTATTCTTCGATTTATTCTTTTTTGTTTTAAATGAATGCAGAATTTCATGAGTGATTACAATATTGTCATGGATCTGCCTATTAGCAACAAATGCATATTGGAAGGGAGAGATCAGAGAATCTAGAAGAGGTTTCAACCTATAGTTAAAATCTTAGAGATAATTTTATACACACAATTTGCTAGACTAATCGGTTTAAAATCATGTGGAGAGACAGGGTTTTTTTATCTTAGGGATCAAAGTAATGTAGGAAAAATTCACTTGTTTAAGAAGGAATTTGTTCCTAAAAAACTCTGCACACGAGAGAAAACATCCTCTTTAACAGTATCCCAGTTATCCTTGAAGAACCTAGGAGGGAAACCATCCGGTCCCGGAGAACTCCAAGGAGACATCATGTTAACAGTGTCCCAAATTTCTTGAACATAAGGAATGGCAGTCAAAGATTCATTCATATCCTCTTTAATTAATGGAATGACAACCCTTAAGGAATCATGAATGTCCTGAACACAAGGGTTGGAAGAAGTATAAATCTTCTTAAAGTGTCTAGAAAGCAAGTCTGCTACCTGATCTTTATTATCAATCAAGTTCCCTTGGTCATCTATAATTGTATGAATGGTATTGTACATGTTCCTCAGTCTAACAGTGTTATGAAAGAAGCTAGTATTCTTATCATAATGCATGAAGTAACTAATTATAGACTTTTTTTTATAAAAGCAATGTTCAATTTCATACCAGTAATCAAGCTGATTTGAATAGTTCAAGATAAAACCACCAATCTGAGGAGAATATGGCAAAGCTTGCAATTTTTCTGCTTCAGCATTTAACTTTCCTATTGTAGTTTTGATGTGACCAAAAGAATTAACATTTCATTTGATTAGAACATTTTTCACATGATTAAGCTTATTGGCAACAACAAAGGAAGGAGAGCCATTGACACCATGAGACCAAGAATCAGCCAGAACTTCTTTAAAATCAGGGTTAAGTTGCCAACATTTAAAAAAATTGTATGGGATATTAACATTCCTCTCATGGTGGAAGCATTTCACCAAAATGGGGTTGTGATCAGAATAAATCCTACCTAGATTTGTGACTCTAGTTTGAGGAAGAACCGAAAGCCATTTATCATTCATAAAACTACGATCCAACTTTTCAAAAATTAATTCAGTTGGGTTCTTAAATCTTCTATTACACCAAGTAAACGGGTTTCCAAATGAAAAAACTTCATTCATATTCATCTTAAGTAAGCTTTCTCTAACAAAATTCGGAGGAAATGAAGCATCATCATTACCACCTTGTTTTTCAGAACTATGCAATATGAAATTAAAGTCGTCAACTAGCAACCAGGGATTATTGTTATTTGCTAGCATGTCATTTAAAAATTTCGATTGATGTCTTTTGCCACACACTGATAAAGACCCATAAATAAAGGAAACAACACAATTTTTGATTGCAGGAGTGATGTCACACATAATATGAATCATATTAAGGGAGGAACCTAGAACTTCAATATTCAAAGTAACCTAAAGCAAGACCACCCGATTTACCAACCGACGGAAGGAAAGACCAAGCATCAAACGACAGGTGGTGAGTGTATTTTTTAACAGTGTCTGTATCGACCATTGTTTCAAGCAGGCAAACAACATCTAGTTTATACTTTCTAATAAACTAAATAAGTGTCTCCATTTTTTGTCAGAGCAGCAGCCATTCATATTTCAACATAAAAACTTCATCTTTGATCACAAAAATAACTTAACCAGAGTCGAAGCAAGATAAAAAAATAAAGCAAGTAGCAGCAGCTAGAAAGACGGAAAGCAAACAATATAGGAAAATAACAGACAACTAAAAAGTAGAGAAAGTTAAAGAAAAGCAAGAGTGACTTACAAGGTCATGAGCCAAGGAGGTATCATCAGCCAAAGAATCATCATCCATCATCATGAGATCAACTTCTTTTTCAAACTCTTCATCAGTGATTACCGGTTCCGGTGGCAGAGTGGCAAGTGGATATGGTTCTAAAATAATACATTCTTTGGATTCATCAAAACAAGGAGGAGCACTCAGTTCTTGCTCAAATGGATGAGGCAGAGCAACACCAGCAGAGAAGTTCACTTCAGCAACAGAGCTACAGGAGAAGCTTGAAGTCGTTACTACAGAATGCGAGATTGATGAGGAAGACGTGGCCCAGAAAACATTGCTCACAGAGGAACTTAGACTAGCAGATAAACCAAAACTCCATAAGTTGAAAGCAACAGAATCAGGTGGCGAGAATGGAGGATCTGAAGAGAGCGAGGGACAAAAAGGCGACTGCAAGCCATCTGAAGGAGGAGAGTGTTTACTAGCCTCTAAGTATACTGATTCAAAAACAGTCCTAGGTATTTTCCCCTTCCTGTCATGCACATTCTCATTGATTTCGAGGGTAAAGTTATCAAAAGGGTACACAAAAGCTGAAGGAGACTTAGCAAACACGGAAGGAGTTGAAGTAGCCAAACGGGTCACAGGTCGAGGCTGAGAGCTCGACGGCTCTCTAATAGTCAAAGCAGATATAGCAGGCAATGTAATAGAGAGAGCAAGAGGGGAGAAAGTTGAAGCTTTGTTACCAATACTCCAAGATGGCTGAAGACAAGCCGAGAATCCAGAAGGCTTCGAGTGGTCCATGAAGGCCAAGCCATTTGACAAACCACCAGACTTGGAGCATTCACCATTCACAGTCTGTGACATCACTTTGGTGACAGCAACATGATAAGCACGACGAGAAGGCGAAGGCAGAGCTCTAACAAAGATCCTAGACTGGGATTCCCTACATCTTTCCTCATTATGGTACAATACAAAGCATTTTTTACAAGCTCTAAACGACAACTTAGGGTAAAAGTTTGTCATGTAGTAGGTTCTCTTTTTGGTGTTAAAGACCACTTTCCTAGTGAGAGGTGTTCTCAAAGGGACCATCATCTTGGCTTCAAACCAGATACCAGCTGGAGAAACTGCTGCCACGAAATTTCCAAGCTGATTAAAAACTTCACGAACCTTACCAGCATTGACAAGATCGGAGTGAATAGGAATCTGCACAGGCATAAGAGTGACTTCCCAAACAAGATCGAAAATCGAAAACATTACGAAGTTAGTAGCCCCGATTACGGATGAACTAGAGCCATTTAATGTGGTACAACCTGCCGAGCATTAGATTTCTCTAATGCAAGAGCATTGTTAATGCAAGATGGTGGGGAAAGATTTTAATTTAAATTATAACCGAAAATGTTTAGCTTCCTTTGTTGTCCGCTACGCTATATTTGTCTATTTAGGTATAAAAAAAGCCTCGAAAATTTGGACAGTCACCAATTTTCTGTCGAACTTCATCCATGATAGCTTGACTTTGCCAAGAGATGGGTGATAGTTTCCCATTGAGATAGTCAAAAAGATTTTTGCAGTCTCCTTTTATGCTGAAGTTGGTGAGTTGTAACTCTCTTGCCTATTGCGCTACCTGAAGCATCCCTACTGCCTTCGCTTCTTCTGCTATGGTTGGTCCTACTCTACCCTGTTCAAATTCACCTGCATCATCTCTAAGGATTAAAGAAAACCCTGAGGTTTATAATGAGAAATCCAAGCTGCATCCACATTTATTTTATGTTGTTGGTTTTCAGAAAATTTTCGGACTTCTTTATGGTTCTGTGTAAGGCTTTTCTTTGTCAACTTTTGTGCTCTATCCTTAGGACCATTCTGCCAAAATTAAATATGTATCAAAATGTCTAAAGCTAGTTGATTAGATGATCTATGTTTATCTTGGAAGGCTATATTGCATCTTTCTTTCTATAAGAACCATATTTTAGTCAGAATGGCTTCTATGATTATAAAGCTACTTGGTTTTCTGCTTGATTACAAATGTATATGAAGGTGACATCATTATTAAAAGAGAATTACACTAGACTAGGTGCTAAAATCCCAGACGGATTTTGCAAAATTACAATGAAAGAAGAGATGTTTAAAAGTCTCATCTTCGTCACAACCAAATGTACATTTTGGTGAGACATCTTTAAGTATCTTAGCCAGTTTAAAGTTAGTAAAAACTGCATTACGTAAACATTTCCAAGTGGAGATTTTGATTCTTCGGGAGACATTTAGATTCCATAGATCTTTCCAAAACTTATCAGGCATATTAAGATTGTCGGAGTTGACACTTCTCTCAGTCAGTTTTCCGTACATAGAGTTCACAGTAAATTCCTCGGAATTAGTCAGAAGTCATCTTAGTCTATCTGTTTTGGGTGTATTTACCTTGCTCGGTGAGATCCTAACTTTACGTATCTTTTCAGCAATACTGGTGTCAAACATAGAGGTAATCAAATAAATATTCCACTTTTTGGTACTTGGATCTATGAGATCAATCACAAGTGTTAAATGGTTGTTGGTATTGTATTTGTATTGAACCAAAGAGCTGCCTAGGTTTGGTATCCAATAACCCTCCCACATACTTATGTTGTTGCCATCTCCTACATCCTAGATATTATTTTGTTCTATAAGGGTTATTCCTTTGTTAATACCTTTCCACATCCATGAGCTGGTTGGAGAAGTTTTAACCCTAAAAGTGGATATTTTTTTCTGAAATATTTAGGTTTTAATTGAAAATCCCAGGGTGAGTCTGGTTCAGTTAAAAGACGCAAAGATAATTTATCTATCATAGCTAAATTAGTGTCATGTGCACTTCTAAAACCCAGTCCACCTTTATGTATTGGCATTCATAGACAAGTATAGGCCTTTGGGTGGTATCCTCTGGAGTTGGTTTATTTTCCCCACCAGAAGTCCCTTTGTGTAGCATCAATTTTATTGGTTATCTTTTTTGGTAAGACAAAGTAACCCATTTGGAAATTAGCCATACTTGTTAGGACTGATTTATTTAAAACCATTTTACTAGTTTGAGTTAAAACCTTTCCTTTTCATCCTTAAGACCTATGTTCTATTTTCTCCACAATTCTATCAAAAGTTTTAATCTTAGCTTTGTTTATAAAGAGTAGGACACCTAGATAAGAGTCCTTTAGTATAATCTTTTTTATTTTAAGAAGCTTGGACATCATCCTTTGATGTTTTCGGTGGACTTTCTTACTGAAATAGACACTTGATTTATCTAAGTTCATAAACTTACCTGAAGCTTTACTAAAGATTTCAATAGTGTTTAAGATGTTCTTACATTCGTTTAGATTTGCTTTATGAAAAGAAAATGGTTGTCTACAAAAAAAAAATGGATGTGAAATAGGGTTGTTTTTACGTGTTAATTTGACTCCATGAATTAGTTTTTCAGATTCATGAGAAATGACAAGTCTGGATAAAATCTCCATACAAACGATGAAAAGACAGGGAGATAATGGATCTTCCTATCTCAGGCCCCTTTGTAGGTTTAAGAAAATCCCCAAGAGATCCATTTAACAGGACTGTAATGGAAGAGGTTGAGATGCATTGGTTAATGAGATTACAGAAGGAAGAGTTAAAACCAAAAGCCTTTAGGGCTGCTAGCAAATCCCGGTTGACCATGTCAAAAGCTTTTGACATGTCAATTTTAATACCTAAATCTATTGTTCTTGCTTTTTTTTTTTTTTGAAAGAATGGATAAATTCATGTGTTATCACTATGTTATCAGAGATTTGTCTTTTAGAAATGAAGGCAGCCCGGAAAGGGGAATTTATATTTTCTAGGAGATTTTCATTTTGTTAGCTATAACTTTTGTTATTAATTTATAAGTGGTATTACAAATACCAATATGTCTGAATTGACTTGGTTTTTAGGATGTCTAGTTTTTGGTATGAGAAATAGGAAAGTTTTATTTATATTAGGATGCGTAGCTCCATATTCAAAAAATTGTCGGATAATGAGGGTAACTTGGTCTCTCACAGTGTCCCAATTCTGCTTGAAAAAACTTGCTGGAAATCCATCTGGTCCTGGGGATTTTTTCATAGATTAGGAGTTGCTATTCAAAGAGGTGTTGGAGCCCAGCTTGTTGATAGGTTACCAACCAATAGCTTTGTTTAATCTGTACTTAAAACACTTCTTTTATCGGGCTTCATTTTTTTTAATGAATAATAAGTTTAGCATTTTCAGTATCCGTAACACTAAATTGAATGGAATTAAAAAGGGGATCATGATGAGAGTTATTAATTGGGTTGGCAGTAAATAAGTTTTGGAAATAACCATCTAATATGACATGAATTTCTTTTCAGTTGAAAGTTATCATCATTGCTATCTTTTAGGCATTTTATAGCATTCCACTTGCTTCTCCAAAGAGTTACAATATGAAAATATTTTGTATTTTTTCTTCTAAAGCTACGACGTTGTCTTTAGATTGTTTCTTAGCTATAGCTTCTTGTGTATCATGTTGTTTTTAAAGTTGAGTTAGTTTCTCTTAGATCAGTTCCTTCTTTTTTTTGTAAAGGTGGTGCGAAGCATTTAAATTTTTAAGTCTTAGAAATTTTTTTATCTTCTTTAATGGAAGTCCAGATATGTTTCTCAAGAAATTTATGCGGGGTAAATATTCTGAATAACATTTTCATATGACTTAGTCGTACAATTTCTAGGACTCCTCTTCTTTCTGACGGGACGGGTGTTGAGATAGCATATCGACCGACGGCTTTGAATCTTAGGATAAGCATGAGCTTTGGCCGAGCAATGTCTTGGAATCTAGTATCATCTTATACTTTGTCGCGTTCTGGTCATGATCCTATGAAATATGAAAACGACAAGATGCATATAGGCTGGCGATTTATGACCTTATATAGTTCTACAACGCTTTTTTCTAGGTCACGAGTTCTTTGGAGCCTTTCCAAGTTTCCACTAAGTTTATCATGTAAACGACGAAAAGACTAATCCGACGAGAAAAAACTAGGTCAACCGGATACATAATGAAAAATTTATAAGTAAAATAGTAAAGTAAAGTAAACTTCCTGAGTGTCCTGTGACCAGGTTGAGGGCCCTTGACCTAAATGAATTTTGGAGCAAATATTCGTCAGAATCTCCAAGTTTAGAGCGTCATCTGGTCCTTGAGAGTGATAAGGTCGACTGGATGGTTCCTCTTTGCTCTGTCGCGTTCATAACGAGCTTCATCTTCTCTAGTGAGGTGGATTGCAGACAGATTGGATCTTGCATGTGTTATTTTCATCAGTTTTAGTACCCCTTCTTTATGAAACGTGTGCGCGATCTGACTTGTTGGATCTATCCCTACTGATAACTCTAAAGGCGTTTTCAGATAAGTCTGGATGTTGATCTGAGATTTTGCAAGATTCTATTGAGTCCCCATGAGCTCGCCTCGGTCCTTACCCAACGTTATGCAGGAAGAGATTCAGACCTTCATTAACCTATTCACTAAGGTCAAAAATTAGTCTGGGAGGGAAAATTACTGGTAAGGATAACTCTCTCGACTAAGTATGTAATGGATTTACAGAGACTGAATCAATGGAACGTTTTTATGTTTGGATAGGTGGAATCGACTTCTTTCCTAATAGTGGCCATGATTGAGACCTGTAACTGAGTGAACAACCTCCCACCGTGGTCGCCAAAATGTAGTTACCTAAAATCTAAGAGAGGTTAGAAGTGAGATTCTCAGGGTTTCTGAAAGTGATTTACGGGAAGTTGAGCACGAACAACCTTCGGCTAAACCACACATAGTGGACGTTCAAAGGCTTCTTCAGTCACATGAGAGGTTTAGGGCTGGTCTTAGGGAGGGAAGCAGACAAATAGAGAAATCAGAGAATTTTAGGGTTTGAAGAAGAATTGCTCTGAGAGGTTATGAGAAAGATCGTGATAGCGTGTAGAGATAGAGGACCTATTTATAGCTGAATTCTCAAATCTCAGGTCGGTGAAGATAAGGATTGCTTTTCGTGTCGTGCGGAGCAATTCTCACGTCTCTTCAGGAATAGATAAAGATAAACTAGGTTGAGTTTATCTCATTATTCCACCGCCTTCACTCTTTTCTGCGGTGAGAAATAAGCGTGGTATTTCTCACACGTGTCGTAGACCGCCAGACCAAAACCCTAATTGTTATCACCCCATTTGTTTGAAGCTGAGTCAACCTTTGTGATGATGCGTTGAGAGAGAGAAATATTCTCTTTAGCTGAGTTGGCCAAGATAGAGAGATATTCTCTCATTGTGAGAATGACTAGGATAAGTCACGTGAAAAGGCATGAAATACCTCGGGAATCGTGTGCAGAATGTGAGAGGATCTGAGATTGAGCTCCCTCTCTCCATGGACGATCACATATGTCATGTAGAGACCGTATTATTGCTTTTGGGTCCCTTTGTTGAGCATGCGGATCTCAAGAGAGCTTATCCATGTTTTGGGATAGACATGTAGAGTTCAGGCTCAATTTACTAGCCGTGAGTGTGTTTGAGAGGCTGAGAAATAGTATTGATCCCTAGGTAAGACGTGTGCCTATTATGGTGAATATTCGGCCATGTCTGAGATTTCCCGGGAGATTTGAATCTCACTGAGATTTTGTGGAGATATGTAAATCTATCATGGATTGTGAAAAGAGATGTGAATCTCTTTGAGATTTTGTGGAGAGATGTGAATCTCTCCAGGATTTTGAGAAGAGATGTGAATCTCTTTGAGATTTTGCAGATAGATGTGAATCTTTTCGAGATTTTGCGGAGAGATGTGAATCTCTCCGGGATTTTGCAGAGAGATTTGAATCTCTCTGAGATAGATTTTGTAGAGAGATGTGAATCTCTCCGAGATTTTGCAGACGGATCAAAATCTCTACGAAGATTTTCTTAACAGATCCAAATCTCTTTGTGGTCAGCTGGAACTCGTCCTGAAGAGAGAGAAAAGGCTTTGCACGCCCGATTAGTGTCACCGCGCGACTTTTGCTCACTTGTCTTTGAACAACGTATCTTGCAGAGATGTGCTAGGAATAAATTGTGTATTTATTTATGGGTCCGACAAGACCAATGTATCTCGAAAGGATATTCTATGAGCCTGACGAAAGGGCTCGGAGGCAGAATAACCAGTGTATCTCGCGGGGATGTACTAGGAATTATTCGGAAGCCTCGGTAAGTCGAGTCAGAGCCTAGAGTAGACATGACCAGTGTATCTCGCGATGATGTACTAGGAATCAGTCCTTGATCTCAAATAGGTTGAGTCGTGCTTACAGGAGACATGTATGTATCATAAGTCCGTTTGGGACGTTTTTACGCATCTACAGAGCCTACATGACCAGCAGTATCTCGTCGAGGATATATACTAGGAATCATGGCATCACAATCAGCTACGTCTGGCGAAGACATGCTGGAATTGTGGTTGTTCTGGTTCATAGGTCTACTAGGGACGTTTTACGCTCTACAGAACCTACGTAACAAGCAGTATCTCGTAAAGGATGTGCACTAGGAGTCACGACATCACGACCAGCAGTGTCTCACGAGGACGTATATTAGAAATCGTGGCTATGAGTACCTTGAGGACCAAGGGATTAATCTCTCCCGTGAGAGTTGAATTCTATCCATGGTCTTGAAATAACACTTTTTTCCCTTGTCCAAATTTCACCATCTACAACAGTCATAAACAACCATACCTCTCATAGTCTACCACTCTGATCTCAACATTTTTTTTTACTTCCCTCCCTAATACCAACCCTTCTCCTTCCTTTGTGATAAAAACAAGACTGGAACAACCATTTCTTGTTTCAGGCCAGAATTGTACATAATGATCTCTCGAATCTAAAGTACTCATGTGTAGTACATTTGTTTAGAGCTTAGACACGTTTCTCATCAAGCTACCCCATTTTACCATTTTCGACATAATCAGTTTTTCCCTACTACAAAGAGATACCAATTTACTTAGGGGGTATACCAATCCACATGAAATGGATGTTTCGTTTAAATAAATTTTGGTACACCCCAAGAAAATTGATACTTCCCATTAGCAACCGCCCATCAAGTGAAACATAAATCCTAATACTTACTCTAATGGAGACCCATGATTCAACTTTCAAGGGGAAAAGCGTGTCCTTTTCCCATTGAATCAAAAAACGCCCTTCAATTTCGTAGGTTGTGATATGAAATCAACATAGGGACGCCTAATGGTTTGGCGTCCTAAAAATTCCAAAAACGCCAAATGGTTAGGCGTCTGGAAGAATATTCTCTCGAAAATGCGGGGGGACGTCTAACCAACGGCCTTTCATTCGTCAATTTCCTAATTTTTATGTAATGAACCAGGTGAAAGATACGCATGGTACATTCCTTTGATTCATAACCCATATATTTCAAGTAATTTGCCTTTCTGTAATCCAAATGATTTAGCACACTCCGGAAATTCATGTCATCCAGAGCTTCATATTCTGCAGGCGCGAATATGTCATTGGGAGTTTGTGGAATTTCCTTACCTCCTCTAATTGGAATACCCGTCAATCGAAAGAAATGTAAATTGGGTCAAACCTATCTCAAACTGCTGAAAATGAAAAGTTTTGGTCTACTTCCACCACCTCTCATCGATAGCTTCACGTAATCCTTGATCAACATCATTGCTTGAGGGTTATCTTTACCACTATATTGTATAACTAATTCACCTTGACCAACTGCTCCTAAATTTAAACTTTCGTAAACCCAAACTACGGTGTGGCTACGATGTGGTCCGACCACATACTTCAATTATGTGGCCCCTCTTTAAATGGTGACACGTCATATAAAGTAGGAGAAAATCTAAAAACCAATTTTACTACATAACTGTTTGTTTTTTTTTATCTTTTTTAACTTACTACTTTTTCTCAAAAAGTAGAGCGGTTGAGGGGAATTTGGAGGGGCAGATATTTTAGTTAGGTATGTGTCAAAAAATAAAGAGGGGTCACGGCCCGACCACATCGTAGCTGGGGCGCCCAAACTATCACATTTATGCTGGATTGACCCGTTTCTTTTGGATAACGTCTTAAATAAACACAAATCGATTTCCTCCATATTCTATTCAAGAAAACATTAACGGATGAACAATCAACAATATGAAAAACTCCAAACAAAATCATATTACAACATCAATTTCACTACCTTAAGTAATAACAAAACAACACCAATAGAATTATTCCTCGAACTCATGAGAAAAACACCAAAAAATACCCAAATGAATCATGTTGACGTATATATCAAATCACAACTATTAATCATATTAAATTACATACATATGAATCATACCAATTTCCTAAATCAAGTATCATAGCATAACTATCACTCAAGTTCCATAAAAAATTTATTCCCTAATTAAACCCTAACTACATATCACAAAGTTTCAACTCAATCAACACCTCCAATTGAAACCTTATGCAACTCCTATATAACATCATATTCAACCCAACAAATTTATTCAAAACCTAAAACGAAATCATAAAATCAATAAAAGGTTTACATCTCATACCTTGAGTTAGTTAATTGATGAAAATCGACCAAAACACCACCGGTAGAACCTCCACAATAACTAGATCAAACACTTTAAGACTATGCACCAAAAACGGCCTAAGACCTCATCAATTTCGCCATGCAAAATTGTATTTGCATCTAGAGGAAGAAGAAGAGGAAAGAAAAAAGAAAATGGAGAAATTATTTATGTTCGTGTTTTGGAACAAATCTGCGACGACCAATGGTTTAGTGTCTGACACCAATCTATTGGTCGTTTTGACCGTGTTGACAAGGTCAAGCGCCCAACGGTTTGGCGTCTGCGGAAATTTGTTGGGACGCCTAACCTGTTGGCGTCTGACGCCAAATGGCTTGGCGTTTTCACTATCAATCTTGGATCCCCGCTAAGCTTCAACGTTGAATTTCGATGACGTGTCATGGGTTAAAAGTTGAATCTTGGAGGACAACTAGACTAAGGGAAAAAAAATTGTTTCCTTAGTGCGGGAGCCTTTTTGAACTAGCAGTTTCTTGGACGTAGTATTTAGGAAGATATGACGTCAATTAACAACGAGATAACCCCAGTTTTCCCATTGACTAATAATTGTCAAATGAGAACTCTTCAGATCTTAACAGATAGTTTTGTTAGTTAATCATATTATTTGCACAGAATCAACTATCCTTAATCATAACAAAAAAGTTTTTTCTCATCATCGACAAAGCAACCAACAAAAATCCTTTGATTTGCACCCATAATTTTATCCGTGCAAAGCATATTAATGTTTACATACCATAGTAGAATTTGTTTCGTCATTACCTACATCTTGATGATCTAGCTTATTTTATGAAATACGGATTTATGTAGTTTTCTGAATAGGATATTAGGTTAATCAATAAAGACTTATAGATCACGATCAACAATGATAATCAACAACAATTAATGATTCATTATTTTTTGAATGTATAAAAATACGGATTTATTGATTTTTATCATCATGTCCAGTGCTATTCAACTCGAATTTATCACGAGTGAGGTAGTCAAGGTATTCATAGTCAATTTGATATTTACTTATGGACCTTACGGTTATTATCGATCATCAACATCAAAAAACATGCATCATCATCATTAACAACAACATTCATCTTTTCTATCTCCACTTTTACTAGCGATTTTCACAGAGAAATTCTCTAGGTTCCAAAAAAACTATACATTATTTTGGAAAAGAAGAAAACAAAATTTTCGTTTTAAATACTCTGATTGGTCAAACATCCGTTGAATAACTGGGGTTATCTCGTTGTTAGGTGACGTCCTATCTTCCTAAATCCTACGTCTACGAACCGAGAGAAAAATTTTCCTAGACTAAGAGCATCGCCAATGGTAACTTGGTGTGCATCTTTTGTGGAAGTTGTTTTGTCTGATTTCCTCTAAGAGAACTTCTAAGATTAGAAGATAGCTTTGAGGATGTCTACATAACTACCAACCACATCATCTTTGCTTTCTCCCTTCACGCTCCCATTGGAGGCGATTTATTTAGTTAAATCATTGAAAATCTGTGTGGCCTTATATTTACATGTACTTGGCTAGTTTGGGCTTAGTGTGGTTAATTGGGGCCTGATACTAAAAAACAAAAAGGGTCATTAATCTGTATAAACCCCTTATTCAACTATTGTAGTTAATGGCTAATTTTCCCCTGATTGATTAGCGTTAATTTAGTTGATTAGTAGTAAAAATATTGTGTTAGATGTGAAATTAACTTGTGTTAATGAATCATCAAGACATGAAAAGAATTTAAATTTTTTTTAAGAACACCAACCAAAAATCGGTTTATGTTAACATTGGTATCAACCGATTGTAACTCCAAAAACATACATAATTTTTTTGAAATTTGCTTTTACCCAAAATCGGTTTATATGGACATAAAAATCAACCGATTATCCATAATCGGTTTATACGGACATGAACATAAACCGATTCTGGGTAAATTTTTTCTTTTTGATCGTATTATGTGTTATTAAACATCAGATAAAACTAACATTATACTCGAGTATAAAATTATACTCGTTTTCAATTTTTAATTCGAGTATAAATTATACTCGTTTTCAAATTGGGTGCCAAATTCATACGCATTTTCAATTCGGGTATAAATTATTTTTACCTGCACTCGAACTGAAATCGAGTATGATTTCATACTCATTATGTGATCGAGTATTAACTGGAAAAAAATGGGTTAACCAGAATCAGTTTATGTGATGTTTCAATAATCCGATTCTAGCAAAAAAAATACAGAAAAGTTGGTATTTCTCATAATCGGTTTATATGTGAGGCACATAAAGACCGATTCTTGATTTCTATACAAATCCAAACTTGGACCCAGAATCGTTTTATGTGTGAATTAGCATAAACCGATTGTAGTTGATGTTCATCACATCAACCCAGAATCGGTTTATGTATGCGTACAACAAAAATCAATTCCTGGTAACATCAACTACAATCGGTTTACGCTAATGCACACATAAACCGATTTTGGGTTTATTTTCAGAAAATTTGATGAAGAAATTTCGGAGATTCATGATTAAATCATTTTCTTAAAAGGAACAGATTAAAGAGATTTAACTCAATTACTTGAATTGTTTGTTTTCGAATTTTCTTTCAAAACCCCAAAAAAAATGAGAATTCAATTGTTGTTTGTGATTGATTAGGTTATAGTTTTTGATTTTGATGGAAATTGAAAAAAAATTGAGTTTGATTAAAGATTTTTGTATTTGTTATTGAGTGAGTATGATTTTGTATTTGGTTTAGAATGATTGAGGTTTTTTTAGAGGGTAATTTCGTATTTTCCCATATTTTAGACACCCCATATCCCTTTTTCTTGGTTGGTTGAAGAAATTCATAGGCATCAAATAAACACACTAGGCCCCAAACTAGCCATGTATATTTAGGACATTTCATATCTTATCGGAGATGGTCCAAGCCTAACGCCATCGATCGTCGTAGAAAGGAGAAAGTGCCTCGGGCGCCAAGTCCGCTTATAAAATAGTTTCCAAAAGCAACTTGTAAGAGCAGGAGAGAGAGAAGAGGTGCTTAACTCGAGTGTGTTGAAGAAAGGAAGGAGGAGTCTTCTCTGGCCGCTTCTTCTTTTCTTCACTGTGATGGAAGGCGGCCTAGGCGAAGAGATCACCACCACCACCTACATCATCGGTTCTTCTCCTCATCCTCTTTCTGATCCCCATCTTGATGGAGTAGAAGAAGAAGAAATCTTAACCGCCGGATCCCCAACTGAGTATCTAGGGATTCATGAAGAAGTAGCAGAAGAAGCAGCGGCGCCTACTGTACTCGATAACCCATCCTCCTCATCATCAGAGAACATCGCCCTTACTGATGAACTCCGAGATAAGATCATTAGACAGGCATGGCATCTTATATGACCTAAAATCAATTTGTTTTGCTTTTTTTTTTTCCTTCTAGTTCAATAGATGATGTCAAGATCAATTACACTTAATTCACTTCTAGAGTATATTTGAATGCTTAAAACACATGCTATTGTTAACAATTAACGGATTTGATAGAATCTTGATAGTGACTTGAGAAGATAAAAAGTACATCCACCTTCTGATTACAGATTTCCCTTTTTATTTTAAGTAATTAATGTGTTCAATTTTTGGTGTTACTGCAGGTAGAATATTATTTTAGTGATGAGAATCTGCCTACTGATAAGTTTCTGATGAAATTCTTGAAGAAAAACAAACAAGGGTTCAGTAAGTGCAAAACATCCTGCCTTTTGAATTTACATCAGATTCTGTTTAGTACACTACAAACATTTTTGTGTAGATCTTCATTGCATATCCAGAAAGTTGAATTGACTGTCATATCCAGAAAATTTGTATTACAGTAGTTGTTCAGTAAGGGGTTTACCTGTATTTTTACTTCTTCTGGATGTTATGAGTTGAAGACCATGAAGAAATAAACTATATATCTGACACTGGTCCGTTTAGTTGCTCAGCTTATTGCCGCTGGTGGCTTCACTTGTGGCAGGTTTTGATGTTTTTCTTACTCATCTGAGTGTCTTCCTTTATCTCTTTGTTTCCTTTATTTTCAAAACTTAAATTTCATGTTTTCTGGATCTAAGATTACTTCACAGTGATAAGTATTTATCTATTTGATGCTGTACAAATGAACAGTTCTTAATAAAGTAATAGAGTGATGAAGGTGATGAATTAAGCAGGTACTTAAGACAGGTTGTCCTGTCTAGTTGTTTCTCCTGGTGCAGCTTAAATGTAGCTGTGCTGAGCTTCTGGACAGGTCTGAATGACTTCTCAACAAACCGCTTTCTGATTCGCTCTCTATTCTCGTTTTGATTCACCACCTTTTCTTTTTCTATACTTCTATGCCTTCAGTATGCCACATGCTTTATAAATTCTTGCAGTCCCTTCTATGTTTGAAACTTAGCTCCAGCAGTAGTTTTCTATACTTCTGGATATGTCTGAATGACTTCTCAACAAACCGCTTTCTGATTTGCTATCTATTCTCGTTTTGATTCACCACTTTTTTCTTTTTCTATACTTCTATACCTTCAGTATGCCATGTGCTTTATAAATTCTTGCAGTCCCTTTCATGCGTAAAACCTAGTTGCAGCAGTAGTTTTCATCTGCTGGAATTTTGGCAGTGTCCAGGCATATAAAATTTGCATGTATTATTGTTTTTGCAACATTTAATTTGTATCAATGAGGTTCTGAAGAGATATTTGGTAATGCATTTTAATTTCTGCCAATGACATCTTGGTATTTTGCTAATTTCTATTGTGGTTTTCTGCTTAATGGATCTTCTATTGTGGTTTTCTGCTTGATGGATCTATATTGTGCTGATGATACATATGGCCTTATGACTCTTGCAGTCCCTGTTGGAGTTATTGCGTCGTTTAGGAAAATGAAAAAGCTTACACAAAACAATGAATTGGTGGTGGCTGCTCTCCGGGAGTCATCTCTGCTTGTGAGTTTGTTTCCATCTTATAAAAGAACTTAATGGCCTCCTTTTGCTTCTCTCTGTGAGAAGTTGTATTCGTCTTTTGATTAAAAGTTGTTTACAGATTTGACCCCCTGTATAATTTGTTTGCGAACTGTTGTCCTGCCATTCAGGTTGTAAGCTCAGATGGGAAGAAAGTAAAACGGGCTCGTCCTTTGCCTGTTATAGATGATGTCAAGGAGGCACAGGTATCTTTTGTTATTTTAGAAATCAGCCCTTTTCACTCGCCTTATAAATTAAAAGATTGTCTCTGATATTTAATTTGCAACTCTAGTCACGCACTGTTGTAGTAGAGAATTTGCCAGCGAATCAATCAACAGATAATCTTCAGAAAATTTTTGGCGATGCCGGAAAGTATGCCCTTTCAACGATTTTGATTCCTTTATTAGCGATTTGTACTGACAAACATTAACAACTGCTGTGCCTTACTGAATTATCAGTATAAAGAGTATCTGCATCCGGGATCCTCATGACATTGAATCAACAAAGAGCACCAAAGCAGAAACAACTGTCAGCGGAAAGGTATGGATATAACCGATTCATTTTCAATTTGTTGTTATTGTGATCTTTTACAGTTCAAAATACTGGAGTGTTTGCATTCTTTCATTGCCTTATTGAGGAAACTTTGTCAATCTAGTTTTGTATACTTAAGATTATAACATCGTGTTATATTGTGATACTGTGTATTAATAATATTAAATCTTGTTGGTTTTGGTTACTTATGCAGATGCATGCTCTTGTAGAGTATGAGACAGTGGAGGCAGCTGAGAAAGCTGTGAGTATCAAGTTTTTTGCTCCTTCAGTCCTGGAATGTAAAATATATGAATAAGTTGAGGGGAGAGTTTGGGGGAGGAACCCAATCATTATTCTTTTAAGCTTTTATAATTGTTTCCAGGTATCAACATTAAATGATGAAAAGAATTGGAGAAGTGGTATGAGGGTTGAAATTTTACTGAGTCGAATGGTAAGTATTTGTCCTCATTTCTTCTTTTTTCTGTTGCTCACTGGTTAGCGTGTAGTTTAGCTTACTAACTACTTTCTATACAGAGCAAGTATGGGTTACCAAAAAGAAGTGGGAAAGGCCCTGAACACCCTGAGAAGAACAATGACGCCCAAGTGGCTGAGCAGAACCGTAGTTCTCATGATCACCATAATGAGCAGCAACCTGGTGGTCAAGAGGTCAGTAGTTTTCTGTTCCCAAATTGTTGCTAATTATCGGTCCTTGCTGATGCTTATTTGACGCACAAAACATTTTCCTACCTCTCTATTTCAGTCAGAAGTCCTTTGAGTTCAAATTGGTAACCACTTACTGGTGGACTGCAGTAGAGTTGCCCTTCAGTAAGGGATTCTGCTTCTTAAAACAGAGTCTGCTATGATATGCGAGTAAACGAGAGAGATATTGTTGGTGTAATATATTAGATGAACTAGTAACTGCGAGAAGTCTTACAATTTGTTTTGACAGAATACAATATTTCTCTCAGGAGTACAATATGTGGTTCTCTACTTTACTTTTCTTCTGATGCTCATGATGACTACAGGAAGAAGAGCACTTACCAAGTGAGAAGCAGGGGCGAAAAAATCGCAATCGAGGCCGACCTAAGGCTCACAAACAGCACAATGGGAGTGGTTATGGTCATGGTACTTACAAAACCAGCCATCGACTTTCAATCATATTAGCTAATTGTAGTAATTAAAAGCTTAATATTTAGTATAAAATTTGTTGATTATATTTTGAATTCCTCTTCTACTTTCCAGGACATGGATATGCCCACTCTGCAACCGGAACTCAAGGTTTGAGTGTGAACAAGCCACCTCCTGGCCCGAAAATGCCGGATGGAACCAAGGGATTCACCATGGGCCGTGGTCGGCCTATAGTAGGGTAATATCATGCTATGTTTGAAATATGCAAGTTTATATGAAAAAGGAGAGAAGTATACAGGGAGGACAAAAAACTCGCACAAAGGAGAAGAAAAGAAAGGGATTATTTTTTTAAGATTAACATGTGTTAAGTATTTATCCATCTGTTAAGTATTGCAGCGTAAAGTGCATTTGTGGTTTTCGTTTTTTTGGATAGAGAACATGACACATTTGTCTTTTAGATTTACCAGTGTGTGCTAGTTTTTGTCCTCTCAAGTTCATGGAGTTCATAGAATTATGGTCTTGAATTCCGTCAGAGATGAAGTTTCTGATTCTCTAGGTACCAGTATTCTGGGTTAATCCATCCTCATTTGCAGAAATTGGCTTTACCGAGTACAACTGCATTTTCAGAAGGAAAAAATGAAATAATACAAGTCTCTTATTTTGGCCTTCCTTAACTAGATTTTCCCCAGACCCAGAGTACATTAATAATCTCATCATACTCTGGGATAATCTCATACTGCATGCATAGTCTTTTTCTTTTATTTTTTGTTTACCCGGTTTATACGGAAGAAAAAAGAAAAGAAAAAAACACTCGGATATTAATTGGTAAAGCCGGTCACTATTTTTCTAAAAATCAATATAAAATTTGTTAATAAGGACTCTGAGCTTTCACCAAAAATCTTTCGGAGATAAAACTGTCATTGTGAATACCCTTAATTTGGTATCACAACCAAATGAAAGAAACGATATATCAACAGATAGAATGAGATATAAACATAAAATCATTGCAAAATTAAGTGCAGTAAAGTAAAATAGAACACAATAATATACGTGGTTCGACAGAATGTCTACATCCACGGGTAAAAGAGAGTTAAGGTTTTCATTAATCCTTGCTCAGTTCCAACGGGACTTCATTACAAAAGAGGGAAGTGCAGAGAGTTTTTAGGTCGAGAGAGAAGACCAGAACTCCTCCTCTTTCAGACCTAATCGTCAGGCTTTTAAGGGGAAAATATCTTCCGCCAAATGACATGTTTATCCTTAACTTAATAATGAAGCAGGCTTGCAAATGATTCGGTGTGTGCTGTTGTACAATTATATCCAGCTGCGGCTTCTGATTGTCCTCCACGTGTCAATACAGATTATAGTGTATACAATTTGCCCCTTTTCTTGAGGGTTGTTGGTGAACAATCCTTGAGAAAAATCACTTCCACCTTGTTTGTCATTGCATCGGTTGTTGTTTCCTTTAGATGCCCCCTTGTCGAAAGGTTTTTGCGCTCTTCGTGGAAGAACTTCGGTAAAGAATATATTACGACAAAGTATTAATACTTGCCCCTATTCTTTACCGGAATTCAGAAACATCTCTTGCTTATCCTTGCTCCCCATTGAGGATTTCATGCCCCATTCTGAGTTATTTATCCTTCATCGTTCAATGCTTGTTTTCCTATTGGCAACGTGGAATCCATCTGTACGAATGGTCTTCGTTGGAGCACTTGGAAATTTTACGTTTCTTGGCTTGTTCTTTGTTGGCATCGAGTTGATAACACTCCATAACGTTAGCTTAGCTGTAGCAGCATTCAACAACCGTAATACAGGCAGTGGCATCGTCTCTTCCGTATAGCAATGTCGGCGGTATGTATACCATAGTGAAAACACGTCAACAGTAATGCCGCGTTCAGACCAACAGCTCGCACGTCCACCTTTCCATGAGAATTTTTACAACGAGGACCTCAGCGGATACAAGGCAATGGTGATGCTTCGTTCATGAAGAAGCACGAATAATGGATATAGGTAATCGAAGTGACAATGATTAATAAAAGTATGATAGGAATAAAGAATTCCGCCGTAGGTACTCTTCGGCAAGAAGCATGAAGTCTAGAAAGTAATATTTATCGATTCTTGTGGTATACAAGTATGAAGCTTGACCACTAATGAGCATAAAATATGCTCAATAAGGAATATGAAGTATAAGAGAGAGATACCACTCTCTTCCGTTAACAAGAAGTAATAAGAAGTAACTCCTGGTGGAGCAGCAACGGTAGCGTGTACAGCAGCATCATGAGTTATTCGCAACCGGTCCTCGGTTCGACCGTCTTCGGTATCAAAGTAGGCGAAAGTTCTTGGCCGACCTGAGTGATCTTCGTTACCCAACTCGAAAGTACTTCATAGCATCAGTTGCGCAGCAGCAAGGCACATCGTCAGTAATACGTGTAACAACAACAAGTGTCATATTCGTTCTTCGGACCATCTTCGCGATATCAATCTTGTATATGGCTTTGGGTAGGAAGCATAGTCACCATGAGCTTTTCCGCAACACTCCAGCGTTGCTTTATGAACCGCAAGAGGTTCTTTGCTCCCCCAGCTTTACTGCCTATGTCGTCGTCATATGACTTGGTGTCGTTGTCTTCGCTTTGTACCATTGTTGGTTTTTTGTTGTGATGACATTGTCTCGCCGTAGGTACGTAGCGGCATCATTAGTCGTGTGGTAGCATGTATGCCTCAGCATCAACGAATCTTCGTGGATTTATTGGAGGTTGCCCCAGTCGTTGAAGTGGAATTAATTCTTCCTTTTATGTGTATCTTAATTAATATAAGAGTCATCAATGTATGAACTAACTGACATTTTTAAATACACAACACAATGTTTTCATATATAAGTAAATCCATTAGCATAGAGGCAAGGTGAGTATTTGAACCTGTCACCCCGTTGGCTAATTTCGGGCCAGGAAATTACCGAACGGTGGGGGTTTGAAAATCTCCCGGAGACTTGGTGTAAAACTGAATGTATTGCAAACACCCGTTCCGCTGAGCTGCCAAAGGCATGTCATGTTGGGTATCTCTTTCTTATGGAAATCTTCCCCCTGGTCATAGACGCTTACGGGGGAGTCCAGAGAGATTGCGTGCAAGCGCTTTCCCCAGTATGATGGTTTGAGACCGGTGGTGCTTGCCCCGGTTCTCCATTGTGTGCATTAATATCAAAAAATATATGCAATTTGTGAGAGTGCGTCATTCAGAATGTAAGAAATGAATTGTCTTTGCAAAATATATGAAGTGTTATCATAGAAATGTATGCATATTTTAAAAATGTATCAAATGTATCAAATGCATATAAAAATGCAAGGAGTATAAGTGTTTGCAAACTCTTTAGTTAGGTGTGATGTATGTGTGCCCCCTTTTGGTTTTGGAAGCTGATGCCGAAGCTTGTGAAAGAAAAAGTAATTGCCCTGCTGCTGCCAATGGTTGCAAAGCTTATGTATTAGTGATACCTATGCTGATTTCACCAGCAATCAGCATAGGTAGCTCCGGCATCGGTCATGTGACATCTCTTCCGTTGGTGCGTACCAGCAGTTGTCCGTAGATTCTTGGTTTTGTTTACATCCAGCTCTATCGGTTTGCTTGCCTTCATCCTTACGCGCCCACAATCTACTTATGTTCGTCTTCATGCTCATGTGGTTCTTTGCTTGAGCTAAGGATCATATGTGGACCTTGTCGGGTTACTTGAATTCATTGACTTGTTGTGTAGTTTTACTGGCACAAATGTAAGTGCCCGATATTTCATGTATTATAATCAATAAGGTAAATTCATGGTATCAGTAATAACATCAGTGAATAAATGTCAACTTCTTTATGCAGTAGTAAACTTATTAAGAAATTTGTATGGCTTCTCGTGCCCCAGCCTTGCGTAGATTTATGAATTCATTGTCTCTGAGCATGAGTGTTTGGGACCATAGTGTCACTAAGGGATTACCTTGTGCTATGTTTGGGACATGTCACCCCGTTAGCCAATCCCGGGCCAGGGGACTACTGAACGGTGGGGGTCGAAAATCTCCCGGAGACGTGGTGTAAAACTGAATGTTTTGCAAACACCCGTTCCGCTGAGCTGCCAAAGGCATGTCATGTTGGGCATCTCTTTCTTATGGAAGCCTTCCCCCTGGTCGTACACTCATAGACGCTTATGGGGGAGTCCGGAGAGATTGCGTGTGAACGCTTTACCCAGTATGAAGATATGAGACCGGTGGTGCTTGCCCCGGTTCTCCATTTTATGCATTAGTATCCAAAAACGTATCCAATTTATGGAAATGTATGCATTATTCCGAATTGAAATGTATCAAATGCATATAACAATGTATGCTAATATAAACAAGATGCAAGGAGTCTGAATATTTGCAAACTCTTTAGTTGTGTGTATGCCCCCTTTTGGTTTCGGAAGGTGGTTCTTGAAGCTTGCGAAAGAAAAAGTATCTGCTCTAACGTAGGATGCTTAGGCTGTCGAATTTGAGCTGCCCCTTGAACTGTGCTTTTGAAATGATTGCCCCGACGAAGAATTTATTAACTTCTCCGTTGCTGTCACTTTTTCTCTATTGCAGTTGCCAAAAATCATGATTTGCTGGAGATCTGTAACAACCAGCACATGCTTCTGTGTGTATTGCCGTCGGGCATCTTTGAGTGAAAAAAGTTTCGAGGTTACAGTAGAAGGCTTGTTTACTTGGTATCCACGTGAGATATTTAATCTCATTGTATCACCCGCTCGTTTTAGGATCGGTCCAGGACAAGAAATTATTTTATTTCTTGTGCTTCAAGATACTTGTTAGTAATACCAACATTATGAAATTATTTAATTTCAATTAGCAACTTGAAAACCGCCAAAAAGACCTCGAGATTGAATTTTGTTTATTGATTGGGTTAAAATTATTAAACCCCAAGGACACTTTAGGAGTTTTAGGGAATCGAATTGTCATCATCATGTATCATCGGAATTTCACCGAAGCTATATTTTCGGAGTGGGGCCGACACCATATTGGCCAAGCTTTTTATGCTTCTCAGTAGTTAACTAGTGCGGTGTCTGGAGCAATAATCGTCTTCTTCAGCAAGCATCATGTCTGCGCTACTTCTCATTTATTGTACAGACGCCTTCGTCTTTGAATCGTCCTTGCAAAGCTTTGCACTCTCCATTGGATTATGCATCGTTGATGTCTTTGGAGCATCCCCACCGGATTTTGGATCATCGTCGTGAATGCGAGAGAGATATCTTCCTCTTTCTGTGGTAAGGGATATCTTCATTCACGAAGATCATATCTCTTTTTTAAGGGATATCTTCATTCATGAAGATATGAAGTTCAGGGAGATTGCTCCGTAAACATTGACCGTCCTGCTCGACCATCATATTCTGGATCATAGTTATGAACAGCAGAACCTTCGTTGGAGCCTTTGTCAACAGAGCCTTCGTTGTTGGAGCCTTCGTCAACAGAGCCTTCGTTGTTGGAGCCTTCGTCAACAGAGCCTTCGTTGTTGGAGCCCTCGTCAACAGGGCCTTCGTTGTTGGAGCAAAGCCTTTGTTGTTGGGACTTTCGTCAACAGAGCCTTCGTTGTTGGAGTCCTCGTCAACAGGGCCTTCGTTGCTGGAGCAAAGCCTTTGTTGTTTCGACCTTCCTCACCTGAGTCTTTGATGAATAGCAGAAGCTTCGTTGTTGGAGCCTTCGTCAACAGAGCCTTCATTGTTGGAGCCTTCGTCAACAGAGCCTTCGTTGTTGGAGCCTTCGTCAACAGATCCTTCGTTGTTGGAGCCTTCGTCAACATAGCCTTCGTTGTTGGAGCCTTCGTCAACAGAGCCTTCGTTGTTGGAGCCCTCGTCAACAGGGCCTTCGTTGTTGGAGCAAAGCCTTTGTTGTTGGGACTTTCGTCAACAGAGCCTTCGTTGTTGGAGTCCTCGTCAACAGGGCCTTCGTTGCTGGAGCAAAGCCTTTGTTGTTTCGACCTTCCTCACCTGAGTCTTTGATGAATAGCAGAAGCTTCGTTGTTGGAGCCTTCGTCAACAGAGCCTTCGTTGTTGGATCCTTCGTCAACAGAGCCTTCGTTGTTGGAGCCTTCGTCAACAGAGCCTTCGTTGTTGGAGCCTTCGTCAACAGAGCCTTCGTTGTTGGAGCCTTCGTCAACAGAGCCTTCGTTGTTGGAGCCCTCGTCAACAGGGCCTTCGTTGTTGGAGCAAAGCCTTTGTTGTTGGGACTTTCGTCAACAGAGCCTTCGTTGTTGGAGTCCTCGTCAACAGGGCCTTCGTTGCTGGAGCAAAGCCTTTGTTGTTTCGACCTTCCTCACCTGAGTCTTTGATGAATAGCAGAAGCTTCGTTGTTGGAGCCTTCGTCAACAGAGCCTTCGTTGTTGGATCCTTCGTCAACAGAGCCTTCGTTGTTGGAGCCTTCGTCAACAGAGCCTTCGTTGTTGGAGCTCTCGTCAACAGGGCCTTCGTTGTTGGAGCAAAGCCTTTGTTGTTGGGACTTTCGTCAACAGAGCCTTCGTTGTTGGAGTCCTCGTCAACAGGGCCTTCGTTGCTGGAGCAAAGCCTTTGTTGTTTGGACCTTCCTCACCTGAGTCTTCGATGAATAGCAGAAGCTTCGTTGTTGGAGATCAGCATTGTTATTAGGAATTTTGTGACAGCCTTGGGAGATCATCATCACTGGGATTTGTATCGTCGTACCAAGACTTTGGGTCATCATCTTTGGGCCTTAGATCATCGCCCTTGGATTTATACTGTTGCGGCCCTCGGGTTTGCACTATCGTTGTATTTCTGATGCTGCCAAAATTGATACTTGGGAGTCTTCGTATAACATCATTGCTTGAACTCTAGTTTAAATTATAGGACCGAAGATATATTATCGATTAGGCATCCTCTTTGGGTTACTGGTATCATCGTTGTCAGAATTTGGATCGTCGTCACCAAGAAATACACGACGTAAAAAAACAAAAATGGTCACTAAAGAGCAGAAGTATAAGAAAAAATTCCGAAGTATTCTTCGAATAAGAAGTATCGGTTCTCGAGTGAATCAATTCATAAGAAGTATGAAGGTTCGTTGAAGAATTATACTTGCTAAAAAGTATGCAGTACAATAAGAAGTATGAACTATATACCCAATTTGAAGTATGTACGTAATCATAACCAATTAGAAATATGAAACAATGAAAAATGCGGCTCTCCACTGCTGATAAGAGGCACTGCCTATCATCGTCGTTGGTCCTTGGATCGTTGTCCTTAAAGATTATCGTTGTTGATTGTTGTAGCAAGATTTGGGCTCATTGTCTTCGGAGAGCATCGTCATGGACTATGGCTTGTCATCTTCGCTCGTCGAACTGCGAGATTCTTCGTACGCCGGGTGAATATTGGATCATCGAATTATGAGATGCTTCGCACGTCGGGTTAATCTTGGATCATCAGTATCGAGCATCATATCATCGGTGTTGGGGAGTGGAACCAACTTCGTTGCTCCTTTGGTGTGTTGCTAGTGCTGTTCTACACTCGAGCTGGGCTCTCCTCTTCATGGCAGCAACATTGCGTTAATTTTCACGACGTAAATTTAATCTCTACGTCGGCAGCAACTTGGTGGATATGCAGCAGTTTTATACTTCAGGTTACTTGCATCGACATCGGATATTGAATCATCATTGGACTTGCACTTGGGTGAACTTTGTACTTCATCGTGGACTTTGAATTATCGTCCTCTGGGGGAATTTTGGCACTGTCATCATCAGGGGTGAACCATCTTTATCAGGTTTATGCTTCGGACTTTGGGCTTTGCTCTGGCAGAATTTATAGCATCACCGAACGAACTACACTTCCAGGTACTATCAGCATCGTTGCTTGAGCTTCATCCTCGTGCTTGGCACCATCGTCGTGTTCCACTTCTCACCATTGTTCGTCGTCGGCCTTGCACCGTCATCCCAGGGATTTGCATCGTCATCGTAAGACTTGAGCCTGGTTACGTTGGACTTGAGATGCTCTTCGTTATTGGAGTGTTGCTTAGAACTGTGAACGTTAAAAAGTGCGGAGATGGCTTCGAGTCCTTGGTCAGTTGGATCATAATCAGGCTTTGTATCATCGTTGGAGTCCATATTCTCACACTTGGGCTGCTGCCTCTACTCAATAGGAGGTCTTCGGAGGGAGACCCTTCGTCATAAAAAGCCTAATTCTTCGTAGGGAGACCCGGAGGGAGACCCTTCGTCATAATAACCTTCGTCTTCGGAGGGAGACCCTTCGTCATAAAAAGCCATCGTCTTAGGAGGGAGACCCTTCGTCATAAAAAGCCTTCGTCTTCGGAGGGAGACCCTTCGTCATAAAAAGCCTTCGTCTTTGGAGGGAGACCCTTCGTCATGGACCTTGAATCATCGTTGCGAGACTTTGGCTCTTCATCTTCGGAATTGGGTCATCTCAGCAAGACTTGGTCTCGTCGTTGACACCCTTTGGATTGTCTTCATCAAAGATCAACGTTGTGGAATTTGGATCGTCCTTTGTTTTGCTTTTAGTGCAACCTCCAACTCGAACTGCTGTTATCCTCTTTAAATGGAGTCCGCATTCGTCGGTTGGTCTCCTCACATCGCAGCAACAACAGCGTGGTCAATTGCTCCTATTAGCCTCTACTTGACATGTTCATCGTTGTTGACTTTGCATCTTCGGGATACTTTGATCACCAGCATCGGAATTTGTACCATCGGGATCCTCTTCTTTGCATCGGGACGCCATCTGCTTCGTGTTAGCTTGGTTTAAGAGCCTTCGTTGGCGGGCTTGGAATGGTCATCACGGGACCTTGCATCATCGTCGTGCATACAATCATCTCCATACGGACTAGAGCTTTCATCGGGTTTGCACGCCAGTTTAGTGTCATCGTCTTTGGACTTTGGACGTCGGATTTTGGATTGAAACCTTATCTTCTTAGATCCTTCGTTGCGATGCTGGCACTGTTACTTGAGCTGCTGCATTCTTGAAGGTCAGTTGGTCCGTAATTTGAACTGAGCCTTATGGTCTTAATCCTGAGTTGAGCCATTTACTGGTGAGCTTTTAATTGATGGACGATCCATTCACGTGTGTATCATCACATTAGGGGACTGGAGCGATCATCGTTGCTTCTTTGCTTTGCCTCTTCGGTGGTTATGAAGCAGCGGTTTCTTAGTGACTTTGAGCCAGCGACGTTGATTGGGTCAGGACTGCATCGTCATAATTAGTCCTTCATCGTTCACTTGGGTGAACTTTGTACTTCATCGTCATTGGCATGAGGACGTGATCAGTGGGTTAAAAGAAACAAGTCCATATCTTAGATAGAAATATCATCTAAACATAATAGTTCATAGAACCATTTTCTCAAACAGTTATAAGGCAAGCAACATTCAAACATTATAAGTAGCTTAAAATGTAATAGCTGACAGAGAACTTGATGGATTTTTGCGAACTTAGATACCAATCACGACACATAGATAGTCAAATATATGCGTATTTTAAAGAAATCAAAACAACATTCCATTTAACCGAACTACAGATCCGCATAAATGGTTGAGAAAAGTTTTGAATTAAAAGAAGCATCAGTTGAAAACTTAGGAAATCAACATAAAAAAGGGGAGAAAATCCTCTCCTGATCTTAACAAAGATGGGAAAGGGAAACCCAAGGTCAGAGAACGTTTTTAATTGAAAAAGTTTTAGAAGGTAATGAAAAACTGCATCTAAGTAAACATCAGCTAAAAACTGTTTAGGATGAAATTGAAAAGGTGAAATCTTGTGCTGGTCTTAGAGACGCATGGAAGAATGAAAGATTTTATGAAATTGGAACCAATTTTCAGAAAATTGAAAAATACTTTTAAGAGATAAAAAGTGAAACAGGTAGAATAAATTCTTTACCCATAGCCTGGATCTAGCGCCAAATTGTGAATACCCTTAATTTGGTATCACAACCAAATGAAAGAAACGATATATCAACAGATAGAATGAGATATAAACATAAAATCATTGCAAAATTAAGTGCAGTAAAGTAAAATAGAACACAATAATATACGTGGTTCGACAGAATGTCTACATCCACGGGTAAAAGAGAGTTAAGGTTTTCATTAATCCTTGCTCAGTTCCAACGGGACTTCATTACAAAAGAGGGAAGTGCAGAGAGTTTTTAGGTCGAGAGAGAAGACCAGAACTCCTCCTCTTTCAGACCTAATCGTCAGGCTTTTAAGGGGAAAATATCTTCCACCAAATGACATGTTTATCCTTAGCTTAATAATGAAGCAGGCTTGCAAATGATTCGGTGTGTGCTGTTGTACAATTATATCCAGCTGCGGCTTCTGATTGTCCTCCACGTGTCAATACAGATTATAGTGTATACAGTCATGGTTGTATATTCCCGTCCCGTGATATTCTTCCAGAGTGTCTCGGCTAAATTTCTGCCGTCTCGAAAAAAAATTGACCGTCTCGACGGGTTTTTCCATCCAATAACGGAAACCGTGAATTCTGGCGAGACCTCGGCTGTCTAGGCCGAGGTTGACTCCATGGGATGGGATTGTCCCAACAATTAAGTAGTGGACCAGAATGGTATTTATAACATTCCCACAAATGGGATACTCTACTTTTTCCGATAGACAGTGATCGAAAAGATTTAGGTGTTGGTATAAATTCCCATCAAATCTCTGCGTTTTCACACATTTGTCAAGCAGATAATTCTTCCGATCAGATACAAAATGTCAACTAAAAACGGCGGTGAGAATCGATTCCCATTGGAAACCCGAAACATTCGAGATCACAAATGCAGATTACTGGCAGAGAAATATGAAATGAAACGAATTTTCCATAAAGCAATGAGTAAAGATAACAGTTTACCAAGTGAATTGAGAGACGAACATCGTATTAAGTTATCGAAGTTGCCAAGAAACAGTTCATTTACAAGAATTGTTAATCGATGTGTTTTTACTGGTCGTGCTGTTTATAACATGTTTCGCATGTCGAGAATTGTGTTTCGTGATTTAGCTGATAAAGGGGCTCTGACTGGTGTCAAGAAATCTTCTTGGTAGAAGGCTTCAGAGATTCAGTTTTCAGTGTGGCGGTGAAGATCGTAAACTACTTGTTCAATCAACCCAAACAACTCATTAAGGATTTATATGTAATGGGTTAGGTTTACATTTTCCCACTGCTACTTTTGTGTTCATGTTAGTATGTCGTTGAAGTTTCAATACGATTCAATTTCAAACAATCTACACACAAATTTGCTTCGATTATGTTTAAAATTGTTTATCAGCTCCGTGTTTGATAAATTGCCTAATAAGTGAGTAGCTTTTTCAATTGTGTTTAAAATAGTTTGCGGGTTAAGTGTTTCATAATTTGGCGGAGTTTTTTTTTATCATAGGTAAAGTATTTATGAATTGCCTAACTGGATGTGTGAGAAGAAGAGAAGATGACAATAGAACAAGTTGAAAACGGGTAATGTTTTCTTATCTTCTTTTGATGCATTTAATAATATCTAACCGAGTTTGCAAATTGGTAACTCTAGGGTAAATATTTACACATGGTTGTTCTAATGTACAAAATTATATACAAAAAACTGGTATGATCTTCAAGAAAAGAAAAAACAGCAACACAAACAACTTTAAACTGATGTAAGTCTTACTTACTTAACCCACTTTTTGCGTTCCTGAATCTAGCTTTCAGATCAAGTGTCCCCCTTTGCATCAATCCCCTTTATGCTTCTAAGTCGCCAATAAGGGAACCTTTTAATCAAGCTTTCCTGGCCCATTCGTGCTGAAGTTTGTCTGACTATGTTACTTATAATTCTTGGAAATACTACGAAGAAATCTGCATCATCAGACTTTGAGTTCTGATAAATCTACATACTGCAGTTGAAAACAACTTTCCATATAAACGCATCTCCATACACCTTGTGTTCAAGCGCTGGTGGCATTTATATTGCACTATGCATTATCTTCCGAAACAATGAACTCCTGCAGATAGTGCCAAGATGAAGGAATAAGAAACTAGCATTGAGTGAACTCTTCCACCAACCCTTTTTACCCTTCTCCTTTTCCAAGTCAGTTTTGTCTTCTCCCTGGTCCACCTCCAGGCATTTTGTTCTCAGGAAACTATATGCTTATATACACATGGCCCAGTCGGACAGCCTGTACACACTGTTTGTCATTTTGAGATTGCTGTCCCAGACACCCAATCGGTGCCAATCCCGTTCAGTACCCATATCATCATTAAGCAGGTTCAAAACTGGACCCAGAATCAGTTTTTCAAACCTAACTTGATGAATAATACTTGGCGAGGTTTGAAATCCATTCTGTAAGAATCATCTTTTCAACTATGGGCTATCTAAAACTGCTGCTGATCCTGAATCATTGTTACGTTTCTTAGACCATTTTCGAGATAGGACATTCTTTATCATGCCTTTTGCTTTAATGGCTTTCAACTTTCCCTTACTTAAACTCACTCCTCCATTTTTCCCAGGGCTTAGACATTCTTTCTCTGATTTAAAACCTTCAGCAGCCTCACAATCTAGTGGTTTATCCGTATTGCGGTTCCCGTTTACTTCTGTCATGCCAATCACATTTCCCCGAGGGCTTGAAAGCTCCTTTTCTGCTTTGAAATCCTTCACAGTACTACCAATTTTCCGAGGACTCAACTCATCATCTGCTTTAAAACCCTTGACACCCTCATGATTTTTCACATTCATTGGTTGAGGACTCGAGCATTTCTTGTCTGCTTTCAACTCCTTGACAGTATTGAAATTTAGCACATCTGAGGCAACCTCTTTCATGATTCCCTTGTCTGTACTAACAACCATTTTCATCTCAGGGCTACTTGAGCATGGCTTGCTCGTACCAAAACCTTCGATAGCCTCACACATTTCGTCATCTACAATAACTTTCAGCTTTGTTGTCCTCTCATTGACAGCTCGTATGTTCGGACGTGGCGTGGGTGATGGACTTGGAGATATGATTCTGGAATCTTTCCTTGTATGGATCTTATTGAACGCTAAACTCAACTTCCGTAAACCCCTCCTAACTGTAAGAAGTGACTTAGAGTTGCTCATTTCTTCATTTTCATTACTATTGTTACCACTCTTTTGGTTCCATCCAGTTTCTGCTGAGGTGTTAGTGGAAGTGTTCTCCACTCTATGAATTTTTATATCGGCTAGCCTATTCTTCCTTTTTCTAGGCTCCCATATCTGGGGAACATCACTTCCTGGATGATGAACCCATATCCCTGTCTGTTGCCGACCTTCAATTTTTATTGGTTCGTATTTATCCACCATTTTTTCCGCTTTTACTGGAAAAATAGTTGGATCCGAGAGAGTCTGACCAGTTACAGTTGTCGTGGAGTCTGTGCTTGCTGCTGTATTTGATGTTTCCACGAAATATGGATCACCTCCATCCTGTCCAAATTATATTCAAGTTATATTCAGGTCATATCACGCTGAGTAAGTCTGAGTTATAAATTACACTGAGTACCTTCCTGTAAGCATCAAGAACAGTTACTGCAAGATGAAGCCTTCCCATTTTAATGTTTTGAAGAGGCAACCACATGTCATGTCTCTGCATGCTCCTATAGTCGGTGATATTTACAGAGCAATCCCTGTTAATAATAAAGACACATGCATATTTAGAAAGTGGCGCAACAAGTGCAAAAAGGTGCTTTGCCAACCATACACACAACCCCAAATGTGCCCTGATGGGCGTGGAACTTAACTCGACCAAATCCCAGGCTGATATTTAAGATTGTTAAAACCATTGATGTAAATTCAAATTCAACTCTGTTGGTTCTAATAATCAGAATCTTCTGGATGTTTTGAAAATCAATATAAACCAACATCAAAGACTTTTTTGAAAATCTTCTGGATGTTTTGAAAATCAATATAAACCAACATCAAAGAGTGAGTTGTGAGGGTCATGAGATTCAAAGTTAAATAAGTTCGGCCTAACTTCAATATGTAAGAGTCAGAAATGCTGACCCAAGGGTGTCATCACGAAAGTGGTCTTTGTCACAAACTTCAAGAGTTAAGACATTAGGTGATTCCCATGTGCAGATAGGGATCCTAAATTCCTCGATCCATTTTGGAGATAGTGTTTTCTTTTGGGTCTTTGTCCGAAATCTGTAAGGCCCCAGTTGTCCTTTTACGTAAGGATCAGCCAATCCTGCAAGATAGCATTCATCAGTACGCAGCAATTCTCAGTGAAATCAGGTAACAGTCTAAAATTTCAAAAGCCAAGCTAACCATTGGGATCTGAGGGTTTCATGTCAGCTCCTTCAACAATTTCCACCTTCACATAAGCAACAGGGTCTTTTTCGTTCACAGAGAACCAATTTTCTAGAAGAAAAATGAAGACATTTTCATGAGGTGTATTGGCTTCTTTACAGAGTGTATCAATCAACTATATATATATATATATAAAATAAAAATATTGCAGCATCAAATGAACCCTGCATCCTTTAGTTAAGATAAACTCAGAGAAATGCGTAGTTAATTACACCGTGCAGTAAAACATATTCAAGGATAATATATGCTCAACTAGTCAAACAATCGAATATGAATTGTATTCGACAATATAATATAACATTAAATTGTATTCGACAAAAATGTGACAGTAACCGCGAACATGAGCCTGTCCTAAGATGATGTACAAAGAAAGCGCAGAAGATCTAGAATAACTAGGAAATAAGACGGCATTTAAAATAAGAACACCATCTATGAAGGGTATTGGCTTGGATATTGAAAGTCAACAAAATAATCACTGCTTCGGTATTGATGTACTAGATCCAGCCTACTTCTTGGCCATCAGCTCACGAAGCTAAACAGCTAATAAAATATATCAATAAAGGTTAATTCTGCTGAGCAGTAGGTAGGACAGTCCAGAACACAAGTGGCAAATTGTACAAATTTCCCCACCCCCTTCATTATTTTATTTTTTTAAAAAATTCATTATATACCTGTTGTTGCTGAAGCAAATTTCTCCACGTCAACAACCAGCATATTGGGCTGCAACATAGTGAAATTAAGTCAGGTAAAATTAGCTAGCAATTATTGCCGATATTTTGAATCCCTTTGACCATGATTTATAAAGGGGATACCAGTATTACTTGGGGGTGATACCATTTCATATAGGACAAATAAATATCAACAGATCCTGGCCGTTGGATCGCTCAATTGGTATCACCCCCGCCAATAGTGGTATCCCCCTTTATCAGTCGTGCCCTTTGACCTCTGGATTATGGAACATAATTCCATGGAAGAAGAGACAAATGGTCAGCCAAGACTTCTTGATTACCATAGGAAAATTTAGATCAAATTAAGTTGGGTTTAAGGGTGATCCATGAACAAGTTTACTACTTAGAACTAACCTCAACAAGTGTCTGCTCAAACACAATCCCCAGAAGCTTATCCTGCCCAGAGTAGGGGAGAGAAAACATAACATGATCAATCCCAAAAAAGGTCCATGTACAAGCCGATTTTTGACTAATAACTTACCATCCATCCAGCGATTCCGGGAAATTCAGTAACATCAATCCCGTGATTAAAAATAGGTTTTACTGTCATTTGAAAATATGGTGGTTCAGCAAAGCATAGACGCAAACGTCCAAGGTAAGGATATTGACGAATAAACTTCAAACCAACCAAAATCTACAATAGAAAGGATTAACCTCAGTTAATACTTAACTTCTCTAAAAGAACATTATTTATTGTAAATGAGCTACTCTAACATCAGACTACCAGCGTATAGCATGTTGTCCATATCAATCGCCTCTAGAAGTGTTCCAAGAACAAAAATGTTCTTCTAAGAATATTGAGATTGTGCTAGTGCAAAAAAAAAAAAAAAAAAAAGAATAACTGGGAAGGTATTATTTGTTAAACTGCGGGAAGGTGTGCTTTCAAAGCTTCTTCCATAAGAAGCAGAAACTCGGAAGTACTTAGTTATTGGACATAATAGTAACAGGTTAACCAGTAATCATACCTTCCCTTCAACATGCATGCTCGTCATATGCAGCTTCGTCCACATGCCGAATCCCAGTCTTCTTCTTAGCTTCACAGCAATTAATGCACTCATATCCTCAGCTGTAAGAAAATTGATTCCCAACTCCAAAACCTACAGTATTCATAATGACCAATGAATAGAACTATATAAGTCGCGCTCCATTAATATCACAACAAATGATCCCAAGGGCATAAAAAAAGTTAGATAGACATACCAAGTGGTCATCATCCGAAGACTGGCGAACAACCCTCATTTCTGTTATCATTGGTGGATTTCTACCCAAATACAGTTCTTGAACCTCTGCTTTCTTCTGCTCACATGGTGAATAGAGTATATGAAACTAATTTAGCAAAGAAAGATCCAGTTTAATCACAGTAACCAAAACAAAAGAAAAAAAGGTCGGGAGTAGATTTCTATTATTCGAACCTACACTTGGCACCAGCCAACATCCTAAAACTTACACTCTAGACGGACAAAATGGATTTAGCAATGGATCATAATATCATAAGATTTAATGCTGGTTTTGACAATAGGAATAGTCAACTGTGGAGTACAGAAAGGAAAAAGAAAAGAAAAAACATCTTGAAAGATAGATCTTACAACAAACAAGATTAAAAATTACTAAAACTGGAATAGGATTTATCTTGAAGCACTAAATTTAAGAGAACTCATACAGCAGTCCAAGGTTTGTACTTGTCCAGGAACCAAGGTACGAGCGGGAGTAAAATTTTCTGTGAAACAATCTGTTCCATGCATATAGGCCACACCTTCTCGACTGCATCGTTCAACCACCGAACTGTTTCAGAATCAGCAAGTGGCTGCAAAAAAGAGAAACAATAATCAGGTAAAGTGTTCAACAAATTACAAAATCATATGCAACAGCACTATGGAGGTCTTCACAAGGAAAATAGCATTCATCAAAGGCTCCCACCACCACCACCACACCCTGCTACCAGCTTAGCAAACTCCTTATCCTGATTCTTCAGCTCCAAAAACATCTTCAACGGGTCAATGTCACTATAGTATTGAGGTAAAATCATTGGGTGATGATACCATTACCAGTGACCTGAGCTCGAAACTCGTTAGCACTAAATTATTTATCAACCAAAAAATATAAACATCTTCAACAGATGTACCAATTCGGCGAACTATTGTGACAATAGTGTTGTTCCTATTGCAGCCTAAGTCAGCACTTAGGTAAACCCAGGATTATCCACAGGCCAGTTACAATAGACTGAAAGCAGGAAAGTGTTAAAAAACCATTGGAGCTAGCAAAATGTCATTTCGCATGAAATGAATTTTAACACCTTTGCAGTGACTAGTCTTATGCAGGTCTAAAGTGATTGAGCATATCAATGCAAAATTAAAACATCATAAAAGTATGAAAGAACATAATAATACGAAGAAAAAAACCGGTAATTTACCCTTCTCTGATTCGCTTGTTTTCTTTCCTCGTATTGTGTTTTCTTTCGTAATCGCAGATAATATCGTTCATGAACCTTCTCAAGAAGTAAAACAAGCACAATTAGGCATTCAATTTAACTCCTAATTAACAGATTTAATTCACAAAATTAGATGTACAGCAAACAACACAAAATTTCAATACCAAAGAAAAGAATCAATACCTGGTAGAGATAGATCAAGGAAATAAAGTAAACAATAGGATGACGATAACGAAACCAATCAAGTATCCAAATCAAACCAAACACAATTACGATATGATGAATCATCGAACCTCCTCCTCTAAATAAATCCACAAATCTCTATCTTTGTTGCATTTCTATTAGTAGATGAATATGAATGAGATAAAATTCAATCTGGTTTGATCCAAAAACTTCATCATCATTACAACAGTTTGACTAAATATCTTCCAACTTAAAAAAACACAGTAAAAAAAAGAAAAGGTTTATTTGATGGGTTAGGTAGGTGATGTGAGATGCAACTGAAATTAAGGAGAAATTCACACTATTGACATGGAAATTGAATTTAAAGAGAAACACATTAATCAGAAGATTTAGGAATGAGAACAAAGGAAACGGCGATTCGGTGGTTTAGAAGGTAACCGTAAAAGTTGACGTCTAACGGTTAACTGTGATATATTTAGGCGTTCAGTAGTTGACGTGTAATACACGTGTTATGTTGTGAAGCAAAGAGGTCTGACTCACTTGAGAACATCGGGAAAAATCTTAAGGTCGTGTTTGTCCCCTTGGAAATGACTATCCTAGGTTGAGTTATCAAGAAAATACCTTTAAATTATGTTTGTCTTGTTCTAATTCTAGTCTAGGATATGAATAACTAAATCTTCCTTGATTTTAGGAAGCTAAAAAAACAAGGTTATGCTATTCTCCAAAATAGCCAGGATACCAATATCCTTGTCTGGGTTAGACGGTTATAGAGGTAGTTATTTTAATTAATCAAAATATTTTCAATTTTTTTAACTTTATTGTTATGTTTTTATTTTTTTCTCCGACAATTTTATCCATAATACATAATTATTTTATAAAAATACATATTTAAAATATGGAGAGACAAACATAATACATGATAAACCCGTGATGGATATAACGGAAAAACAAACATCATCTTTATTAATACATCTTGAGATAATCCTGCTCAAGTTAGAGAAAAAAATTCCCTAGCTAAGCTTTATGTAGTCAAAGATCCCAAACACGGCATAAATCTCCTCTGTAGCTGTCTGAATTTGAATAGAAAAGGGGTTGTGTTGTCTGAAACAACAAGACCAATTCGACCTAATTAGGTCTAATAGTCTGGGACAGCTATTAACACCCATGGGCGCTTTTAGTGATTCTTATCAGACTTCACTGATTGTCCCTTATCCTTGACTAGGCTCCGGGTATCACTCGTCCGCAAAATGATGCTCTTTCACTTCTTGCTGCGATTGAAGGCTTTCTTCTTCTTTTGCTCTAAATGACTCCAAAGCACCTATGAAACTCAAAAGCAATCATAAGATACATAATTTACAAAGACAATAGAAAAGAAATCATAAATACTAGGTATAAAATTATGTGTTTTAGACACCTATCAAATTCCCCCACACTTAGAGTTTGCTAGTCCTCGAGCAAATAAAACAAAACAAATACATACAACTCCGTGTCGTCGAGGCTACGGTCACACTTAGCATGTATAACAAGCCTTTAAACCCCTAAGTGTCCCTAGTGGACGAGTTTTAGTCTCGTGAAGGTTTACAAGAGGTGTACCTACAAAACCTTTACTTTTCCAACTTACAGGTTCTCCGAAATGATAGCATCCAACGCGCTAGAAGACATAGAAATTCTGCACACTAGTAATAAGAAGTTAGACACATAAATGAACACAGTCTCATCCTTAAAAGTTGAGAGAGAAATAACCATCCCTTATCGAAAGAAATTCGGGTTCGGAGTGATCGAAAGTCTCGACTCTGACTCACAAGAAAGGGTTTTATGAAGTTGTTCTCAATAATAAATAACTTTTTTATGGGTCACACATGTGTCCAGGTAGGAATGAAGAGAGAATCCTGCGACACCTTGAATGGTAGGAAGGCAAAAACCATCCGAATTGTTTTGAAAACCCACATCTTTTATTGTTTTGAAAGACCCATTTTCCTGACGATCTCTACGAAAGGAAATCAACCACTTAACGAAGGTGGGAATATGCTTACTTACCTCGTTATCCGTTCGACGTGCAACTAGCACCACTCTCACAGCATCCATAGAAACGTCTTCGGTCTTCAATCCTTGTCTTCATCTTCGTCTTCGGTCTTCAACTCTTGATGATGAAATCTTGAACTTCGTAGAATCTTGACAATGTGATTCTTTCCTCTAATTCCTTGTTGCTTGAAACTTCATTGTGGATATTCCTTCTTTCCATTGGCTTTATTGAAAGAATTCAAAACTAAAAACGAACTATACAAACCCAAAATATGATACAAAGGATTTTTCTTGTCTCTTGTTTTTATTTTTTTATTTTTTTCCTTTTATTTTTTTCCTTTTTTTTTCTCTTTTTTTTTATTGAGACAAGAAAATAAAACAAATACAAAATAAAAACAAAACAAAATAAACAACCTAACAAAATTTTCTCTTGTCTCTTTTTTTTCTTATCTTATCTTTTCTTTTTCTTTTTTTTTCATTTTTTTTTTTTGACAAGGGACTTAGCATAACAATGACCATGTCCCAAGTTTTTTTTTTTTTTTTTTTTAGAACAAGAGAAAATAATATACAAATATGATAAAATAAAAAAATGCAAGTACAAAGGCCATGGTGTAAGTACTTTACCGCTTGATTCTTTACAACTTGTATGTCTCGATACCATAAACTCCTGAACTCTCATCTTAATAATCTTCGCTCTTGTACAATAGTCTTCAACTTGTAAAAATTCTGCTCCTTGTCTTGTTGCTTTACTTGAATATGAAATCTGCTCATTTTTGTATTGTTGCTTGTAAACCTTGAACGTCTTCAACTTTCCTTCGAATTTGTGATGCTCCTCTTGTTGATGATGATGGTGTTTCTATGGACCTGTTGGTGTAGAGAGAGATAAAGCGGATGATGCTAACTGCGAACAAGATTACAAGTGGTATGTAAGTTAGCAATTCGATGTCACCATCATGATTGATAAAATAGCACTCAAGAGATCAAAATAGTGCTTATATTGGTGGGAGGTTGGGTAGCTCACCATTCTACCCGGAGTTTACGTACGGTGACACACACTCTAAAAGCACATATTTAGACACGTACAAAAATTGAAGGTCGGTGCCTCTCATGATGTAACATGGATAGTCTCCACTATAGGGGATCACAAATCTAATACCGAATTCAGTCTGCACCTTATTTTCCACTGGCATGGTTAAATCCAACTTTAACTCTCATACAAGTAAGAAACCCGATCACGTTCTCTGTCATCTCTAAGTTCAGTCAATCTTATGAGAATCTCGATGTAATCTTAGCGACATGTATACTATGTAACTCTAAACTAACCACAAGTTGGAGTTTGTTTATTCACTATTTTACACAAAAGTTGAAAATTTCATGAAAAATTTACAATGCAAATGCTTAACCACTCCCCCACACTTAAACTTTACGTTGTCCTCAATGTAAATTGAGTCATTCAAAGTAAGTCAAGGTGGGAAATCTTATAATGATATGCGACAAGAAATCAGAAAAAGCTAAAAACGAAACAAGAATATAAAAATAAGACAAGAAATACTCATCGTATGGGTTGCCTCCCATTTAGCGCTTGGTTTAAATTCGTCAGCCCGACTTGCACGACGAATTCCCCATACACCAATAATCTGAAAAGTTGGGGATCTTTCAATGTAACCTGTTTTGCAAATAGTAACTTCACACAAACATTAGTATAATAAAGCAAAAGTGAAGCTATAGCCCAATAGAAGTTTCCCCCACACTTATTTTTGTCCACACTTGGAAGTGTATAAAGAACATAAAATTCAAGAACTTCTATGGTTTCTTATTTGCAAACTTGCATAGTATGAGAATCAAATGTTTCTAATGGCGGATATCGAGAAATAAACTCATTCAACAATATTCTCGAAGCACATACATTCAAGCCAATAAGAGGTAAAGGAGAAGGATTAATAGACAAAGGGTTAGACAAGCCTTGCAACTCTCGTGTTATGGTATCCTCTTCATCCTTAAAGAATTCAAGTGAATTACTTACCTCTTGCACATCGTGGTCCTCTATCAAAACTTGCAACCATTCTTCGCCCGTCTCTGCCTCAACCAAAGTCTCGACATAAACCTCATCATTACAATCATGTGCAAGCTCGATTGGGTTTTCCACAACATTACTTAATTCAATCACATTCTCAACATACTCGTCATCATTAGGCTCAAACCTTGTTGCAAGAAAGTTCTGTAAAACACTAGTTTCATCATACTCATGTACCTTTTGAATAAGTGTTTGATCATTATAAAGATCAAGAGTTGAGTCAACTACACTAATGTCATCAAATATCTCCAAAGGTTGGTCCTTTTCAACACAATTATCTTCATTTTCAGACTCACCATAATAAGAATCTTCATCGGTTTCCCATCCTTTATCACGACGTCGTTTAAGTTCCATATGAATGGTCCTACTAATTTCATCAACAAGCTCTTCCGAGGCTCCATCATCTTCCAACTTGTATAATTTTTGTGCAAGTTTTCTAACGTTCACACGCTTACCACCATTGGCTACAATAGGTTCTCTTTTCCATGACTCTTCCCTTTGAATGGGTGAATGATCATAACTACGATCCGGAGTCGGGTAAGAAAAAGTGTTGCAGAAATTGTTTTGTGCGATGTTCAGTCCATTTATAGCATTCATACATCTCAAATAAAGCAAATTGAAAGTAGAATTGTCCCACCTAGGTGCTTGACTTACATACCCACTACAAGGTTGTTGTTGGTATGTATGAAAATCACCATAAGCTCTCGGATATTGATCATAGCCAATAAATTGGTTCCGATCGTATTCCATAGATGGTGGGCAATCGTCATAGTGTTGAGCAGGTTGAAAACCGTATCCATTGCTCCAGTATGCTCCTTCCATGTAACAATAAGTACCTGAAACAAAAGTTCTCAAAACTACGTCAAAACCAGAAAATAATAAAAAGTAAAAACAAAAGTAAAAATAATAAACCAAAAACAAGTGACAACCGCTGCCTCCCCGGTAGCGGCGCCAAAATTTTATCGTTGTCGTATGCGTCAAAAATAATTTCACTTTCTTATTACTCAAAATATAAAATATAGCAAGGGCAAGAAATGATCGTTCCCACGGAGAGGATTAGGTTGTCAATATGTTTCGGTTTCTTATATAAACAAATGGGTGTTTTCTGATTTTTATATACTAAAATAAAATAAAAAGTAAAACAAAGAAAAGTAAACAAATCAAACCGAAGATGTGAAGATATTGGTTAAGGATTCGTTTTCATTCACTAACACGTTCTTGTCTTAATAACTAGAATTGATATTTAATCTCTCATTATCAAAGACCCTAGGATACCTTGATCGCAAGTTTATCCCACAAATCTCCTCTTATCATCAACAAACACATTAAAAGATGCGAATATGAATTCTATCTAAGAGAACAACCTAACGTGTAAAAGCACTAATCAAGTTTAATTCCCTAGATGCATTAAGTTCTATGAAATCATGCCAATCAAAGCAATCGAACGTGTAAAAGCACTAATCCGATTTAACAAAGGTTATGATTCACTTGTGACTACTAGGATGTATCACTACAAGCAATATCCACAATTATGCTACTTGCAATCAGAAATTTATCACTTTTGCGTATAATAAACTCTAATTTAGCAATAAAGATGAAAGCAAACTCAATCGATTCGTGACTCGACTAAACAAGCATTCAAATCATGCAACAATATTATTGTGAATCATAAACGATAATACTGAGACAAAATTAATATATCAAACAAGGATTCATGCTATGTGAAATCAACTTTATCCATAACCAAAAATAATAATCTAGCTCATGTTCATGGAGTTCATAACAAGAAGAAAAAGAAAAGCTTTCATGTTGTAAAACCCTAGAACAAAAGTAGAAGTAAAGATTAGATCCCCTTAATAGAATAGAACTCTTCCTTTATATACTTTCTTCACCTTCCAAAACTAACCCATTGCCAAAGGGTCGGCAGTCCATTAGTTGAGCACAGTCAGAATAAGGGTTAAACCGGACAGATGAGTTGGATCGTCTCACCGAGTTAACTCGGCTAACTAAGATCCAGGCAGAGTTCTGTCTGTAATCTGACTGTTTCCAGGCCTAATTCAGGCTTACTTCCCTGCACAATTATGGTTCATGCAAGCACATTCATTTAATACTCAGGCACTTCATTCATGGAAAGCACGGCATCAGTTCTTCCTCGTTTGCAATTAACAACAACACATCATCCACCATTCTGCAGTTCACTTCCAACAGCCTTGCAGATCTTACATTCCTTCAAGATAAGCCTAACAAACATCTATCATTTCAGGTTTTGATTTGACAGACCACTGCGACAACATTCCATTGTCTGCCTCATAACTCTCGATCCACAACAATCATTGGCAACATCAACCAATTCCAGTCCCATTGTTTCTGTAATTGCATAACTGCAACAACACCATCACTGCCTAGCCATTCTACCAGTCTCAGTACTACCAACTCCATTTCATGCAAAGTTCCTAGAATGCATCTAAGTTTATTCTGTAGCTCCAATTACCACCAGTACACAGCCTCAGTTTTGTAAACCACAGTCCCGTCTCCATCGACTCAAGCTCATCTTAAACTCTCACCAGGACAGCATTACCATTATCTGCATCTCCCTGTCTTGTTTTCTATTCTTCACCGCATCAGTTGTAACTTCAACAGCTCCACTAACATCTACTTGTTTACTCATAATTCCAGCTGCAAAGTAACAACACCACTATCTTGTCGCAACTTCATAACCTGCAATATCCCTGCACCAGTTCCGATAGCAGCTACTCATTTTGGACCTGACTGCAACCCATCTTCTACGACACTGATTTCTATTAATCTTCATCTGCCCAAGCTTTAAGCACCAGCACCATCTCCCATTTAACTGCATTACCATTTCGACCATCAGCAGCAATATTAAAAACCAATCTTCTTTGTTCTTCTCAACTGCAACCTCAGCCACCCATTGCCGTCTCTGCAATTCAAATCAATCCTGGTTCACTCTTTCATGGCTGCAACATCGAATCACTATCTCAGCTTCAATCTCTCAAATTCATCATCAATAACATATTTCTTCCAGTCTCTCCCTGTAAATCAACAGCAACAAAAGTCTTCAATTCCCAACAGTCATCAAACCCATCTTTTAGATCTCACAGATTAACAGCATATGAACACACCACCAGAAAAACCCATTTCTTCTGCTCAACACAAAAAACTTTTGAAACCCTTGAAAATCATCACAACAGATCCATCACATTCAACCAGTGAACCCTAAACTGAACCAATTACACATCCACTGTAAACCCATCTCTTTAATTCACTTCAGAACTCAAGTCTCCATTGATGTCCTCTTATTCATCAAATCGACACAGTAAACCTTCGATTCTCTCTGTTAAAAACCTCAACTTCTATTGACACAAACCCTTGAGTTCATTAATTCTTCATTTCTTCTTCGATCCATGGCAGCAGCAGAATTTCTTCGTATCTTCTTTCTCTACATTTAATCTTCTCACTGATTCGCCAATCTAAATCTCCTCTGCAGCTGTCTGAATTTGAATAGAAAAGGGGTTGTGTTGTCTGAAACAACAAGACCAATTCGACCTAGTTAGGTCTAATAGTCTGGGACAGCTACACCCATGGGCGCTTTTAGTGATTCTTATTAGACTTCACTGATTGTCCCTTATCCTTGACTGGGACAAAATGATGGGCTCCGGGTATCACTCGTCCGCAAAATGATGCTCTTTCACTTCTTGCTCCGATTGAAGGCTTTCTTCTTCTTTTGCTCTAAATGACCCCAAAACACCTATAAAACTCAAAAGCAATCATAAAATACATAATTTACAAAGACAATAACAAAGAAATCATAAGTACTAGATATAAAATTAGGTGTTTTAGACACCTATCACTCCGTCATAAAATAACATTAATATTTCACTTCTAACTCAAATCTTTTTAACCATGTATTTTACTTAGTTTAAGACTCCACTTCCCTTGTATCTTGTTTCTTTTACAACACTATGTATTGCTGAGCAAACTTATGCGGAATCAGTGATGAGCGCCGCCTATTTTCTTCATGGATTCTGAAGAGGTAAGCTTTCTTTCTTCTTGACCCTTTAATCACTTTGAACCCGGCTTCTAATACCCCATATCCAACTTTAGTTTGAAGAAATAATGGAAAGTGGAAAGAAAAATTCTCTTTACTTATCTGAAATCAGTCTTCGAAGTAGATTATTTATTTCTTCTTTTTTTTTCTTTACTTACCGCCTCAAGCCTCCAAACTAACACTAGACACGGTAGTTAACTCCTTTGATTGATTAACGTCCATTCTGTTGATTGGTGTCAGCTCCGTGTCTTGCGGTCGACGAGACTTAGGTACTCATCAACTGTCTCTTTCTTTTCTTTCCTATTTTCTCTTTATTGTCTTCTTCTGCCGCTGTTTAGGTTTTTTTTTTACCATTTAAATAAAAAGACTCAAAGTTAATTAACTCCTTCAGCTGTTAATGCATTTTTCATCACTGATTCAATCAACGTCAACTTGATGTGTATCACAGACGGTGCACTTTTCATCTTTAGTTATAAATATGAATAATAAAATAAAGTAAAACATAATGCATTTGTCTAGCCTTTTATGGTGCCTCATTTGATCATTTTTTCCTTTTTGCAAGTACTTCTTTAATAAATACATGTGTATGCTATGTTGTGTTCTTGATTCTGACTAGAACAAAGATAGATTTATAAACCAAGTTTATAAAATATTAGAATCGTTTGAGACTTATCTCGTCGAGCGTTCCATTATCAGGATATGCATCCAGTTGCCACATAGATTTGATTGTTTTAGAATCGAAACGTTTTCTGTTGCCAGAGATAATCACAGCTGGTTTATATTCCGCATCTAAATTCGTGAATATGTACTGCCAACATCCTTAACAAAGCTATTGTTTATTCATATTTGGTGATGCTATTGGTTGAAACGAACAAGTATATGACGTCCCCTGGTGTAGTGGGTAATTGACCTACTATATCCAATCTGCAATTGTTAACCAAATGTAGCTCCCTTGCTGGTCTCTTTAATAAAGGGCGATGTAGCTGACAGGACACACACTTCAGCTTGTTTGTAAAAGCCTTTGTGCCAAAGTTTTTCCTCCAGAATGATTCCCACAGCACCCTTCATGTTCCTCGGTTGTACTCACCAGGCGTTGGTATGTCAAGTTTGATTGTCATATTTTAGTATCAAAACTCATCTAGAGCCGCTTGATTAATAACTAGAGTCAATTTTGTTTAGGTTAGACTAGAAAGTATAGGAATGTTGAGACATACAAGTATTACTCCGAAGACCTGAAGAATGAGAAAAAATAACGAACTACAACGACGACGTCATCCTTCCACTTGAGGTTAGTAATATTGACTTGAACTGTTTCATTCCTAACGTATCTTTCAAGTCGTGCTATATTGAAAACATAACTGCGAAGCTGTATATATTGTATATAATACTCTATTGATGTGACATGATCATAATAGTATGATCATAGTATTAAGGAATTAGACTATGAAGTATAACACTTATCTTTTGAACTTCGTAGATATGACATCGACATAATCTTGTATATAGTGTTATGATTATGTGAATGAGTTATGGCGAAGATTTCATCCTAGGAAACAATGTTTTACATTTTTTTAAAGGAAGTACATTCATGAACTTGTTTCGTGAATCGAAAGGGAAATCAATAGGTTTATTGGTCCGGCTATTCGTTGCATATCTTTGAATGACCAATATGTGTGAGTTGGTATAACCGATCTTAACTCAGGTTATGTATCTTGGTATAACCTATCACAATGCCTAGACTAATGATTTGGTATGACCGGTCCTGGTAATTGGTGTAACTGATCCTAAGTAATCACCATGAGATGGTATGATCGATCCTTGTAATTGGTGTGACCGATCCCAGTAATTGGTGTGATCGATCATAAGTGTTGTGTGACCGATCCTTGTAATTGGTGTAACCGGTCCTGGTAACTGGTGTGAACGATCACAAGTAGATACCATGTGTAGATGGAACTGATCCTTATAATGGTATAACCGATCCTAGTGACTGGTGTGACCGATCACAAGTAGGTACCATATGTTAGATCATTGCTCGGTTGAACCCACTAGCGTTGGTATGTCAAGTTAATTGTCAATTTTAGTTGTCAAAATGCATTCTTTATTTAGCATACTAAAGATATTTTTGGACTAGATTAAGTCTAAGAAGTAGAATCGAAGCTATCCTTGAAGGATGAAGTTTGAAGACTACAAGAAGACATCAACAAGGACTTCATCAACAAAGGTATGTGATAATTGATTTCATCTGGATTCTTGTTCAATTCTACCTTTCTAATCTATCCAAACAAATGCTCACTCTATCGAACAATTCGTATGACAGTAAATGTATATTTATGTATATATATATATACTTGAGGTTATTTGAGCCACGACTTTTGTGACAATAACCTTTATCCCTAGAAAGTATCTCTTGTTATAGTGAATGAGCTTACGAATTCAACTAGCCAAGAATCACTCAATTCCGAGTTATAACGATGAAGTTATGAGTGATTTATTAAAGTAACAATTATAAATGTTGTTGTAATTGTTACAGTTCGTTAGTAGGAAAAAATCCACGAACAGTTTGTAACGGTTCACGGATTTGAGCCCAATAACGTGACTAGAAAGAAGTCTTTTTTAGTCAAGTTTTTGATGTTTCCTTATCTAGGCAAGATGGCTATTGATCCAAACATATTTGATTACCATATTAAAGTGTTTGTGATAACTTTTAATTCCTGCCTAAGTTAAAATGTGATTTATTCACATAAATACAATATTTGCTAATTAATTATTTTGGCAAGAGTTGTAACTTAGGAAAGACTCCCAAAATTATGAGAGTCTTGAAAAAAGGAAAATAGCTTTGCGTAGCTTTCAAGCTACCTTTCATTATAAATAAAGGGTTCGTGAGGCTACACGTTTTTTTATCCCCTTTGGAAAATTGGTGTAAGCTTCATAAGGTTGTTTTCTATGTCTTCTGTTCTTCATGAACAAGAGTGAGATAAAAGTCTTTGTTTTGGGATCACAAAGCCGAGTTGGATTTAATCTTCGTGATTGATTATACAACTTGTAATCGAGGTTTTTCACCTCTTGTCTATTCTAAGGCTTTCTCTTCTGATATAAAACCATTCAAGAGTTGTTGATCATAAACCCTAGGTTTTGATAGATTTCAGTTTCCGATCGTATACCAACACTTGTTAGTCGAAATCGGAAGCTAGAAAGAAAACTTCGATTAAGGTATCTCGTAAAAATCCTTAAGAAGTTTTAAACAAGATATCTCTGGATTTATTCTAGTTGTTCTTGTTGTAGAATTATTAGGGTTTTCTTAACTTGCAAATTGATCTTTGGAATATCCTAAGTTCACTTACGAAAATCAGGTTCACAGACTCCTTGTGTGTACGCATACTGATTGTAAGTTAAAACCCTAATCTACAAGTTTGTTTTGGTATCTCTACTTTTATCTGGTAGTTTTCGAAACAAACACAAGATTTCCAAAACCTTGATTTACATCTAAAGGGAAATTGATTTGGTGTTTTGTGAAAACAAAAAATCGAAAAGTATCAATCATGTTGTTGTATCTTCTAAAGAGAGCCTTGGGTTCTGCTAGAAGATCTACGAGAAGAATTCCTAAATACAATCGGTGTTGTGCTAGGAGTTATATAAGTGTTGAAGCAGGTATTAGATCTAGTCCAAATAGGTAGTAGGAAATTGGTGTGACAACTTATAATCAATGTGTGTTTATTCTGGACTAGGTCCCGGAGTTTTTCTGCATTTGCAGTTTCCTCGTTAAAAAAATTTCCGGTGTCTGTGTTATTTCTTTTCCGCGTTATATTTTATTTATATAATTGAAATAATACAGGTTGTGCGTTAATCAATCATAGTTGTTAAATCCGACCTTGTTTGTTGGATAAGACTTGATTGATTTTGAACTATATTGATTTTGTTATTTTCACGTTGTTATACCAGTCTGGACTAACCCTATTTCAAGTGGACACTGTGTTGAAATATTCCTTTAGTGATTGTTGCTTAAAGAGGTTTATACATGGTGGATATTGGATAGGTTGTGATTAACACAAAAGATTTTGTTTCAAGAGCTTCACACTAAAATCAGGTTTACGGACTTGTTTTTGTTTAACTCTGATTGTGTTGAAATAGAGATGTAGCTCTTTGATATACTTTCATATAGATCGAGTCTGACTGTTTAGTTGATTCTCTTGAAAGTATATTGAAGTACGTCCTCTCAGATTGCCAAACGAATTGTTGGGTGTGGTTGTTGTACCCCCGCATTTTCACCACATTTATGTATAACTGATCTTAGTGATTGGTATAACCGATCTGAACCCATGTATGTGATTTGGAAGGACCGATCACAACTAACCATTGTGATTTGGTATGACCAGTCACATAGTAGTCTTGGAATACTGGCAAACCAATTCTAAACTTGTTTGGAAGTGTGATATAACCGATTCCAAGAAAGCAAATATATGTAAATATGAAATAAGGATTTGTAGTTAAAAGATGTCAACATGCTTTGAACACGAGCAATAACTCTTATCATTTATTGTCCAAAGATATTCCTTGGTACTCAAGGTGATCCTGTCCCGAAATAAATTAAGAATCTTTTAATTAAGGTTTTTGGTTTTATATACTTCAATTACCAGCAATTGATGCATAGTTGATCGCTGTCGTAGGCGTCAAAAATAATTACACTTTCTTACTACTCAAAATATATAATGAAGCAAAGGCAAGAAAGGATCGTTCCCACAGAGAGGACTTGGATTATCAATTTGTTTTGGTATCTTATAAGTAACAAGGGGGGTTTTCAGATTTTTATAAACTAAAATAAGATTAAAGCAAAACAATAAAAAGTAAACACGCAAATCAAGGATGTGAAATATTGGGTAAAGGTTTCATCTTCTATTGTAAACAAGTTTTTTGAATATATGGATAAAATTCGTATTTAATCTCGCTATCATCAAAAGCCCTGTAATACCTTATTGCAAGAATACTCCGTAAATTTCCTAAGTCATCAACACACACATTAGAGCTGCGTATGTGAATTCTACCTAAAGAATAACCTAACGCCTTGCGCTAATTAAGTTCAATTCCTATGAGCATTAAGTTTCATAAATAGGCTAATCAATGCAATTGTCATACATTGCGCATCACAATTCGGACAAAGGTCAAACTCTACATATGATTACAAGAGTGCATCACTACAAACCGTAATCATATCATGCTACTCGTATTCAAGGTTATCGCTCGATGATAAACCCTAAAATAACTATAGATATGGATGCAAGTTCAATCAATTCTAGACTTAACCAAACAAACATTCAATCATATTGCAATACGTCAATCATGCAATTATTATAAACCGTAGAAAGTGAACGATGATTTTGAGAGAAAACTAATTCATAAATCAAATAACATGCTTGCAAAATCCGACTACATCTTTAACCAATAATAAAAACTCTAGCTCATGTTCATGGAGTTCATAACAAGAATAAAGATAAAAACTTTCATGTTTAAAACCCTATAACAAAAGTAGAAGTAAAGATTAAAGAAAAGATATGATAACCCAATAATGTGCAGAGAGATTTCTTTTTATAGTATTTCCACTTCCAGGACAAAGTCACCTCATTACTGTATCCGGCTCAGACCAGTTTAATTTCCACGCCATGGCAAGCCCAATCGCATCCCATGCCAATTCAGTTCAGGCCCAATAACATGATATGCCTGTCAGTTTCGCGGAACTGACAAGCCAATTCGGATTTCAGCCTTATCTAGCACACCCCGTTACTTCCGGCAACACTCAGTCCCTGCATATCACATTCATTTCCGCACACTACCATACTCTTCCCTGTAATATTTTCAGCTGCTCATCTATACCAATTTACCGGCATCGGTAACATTCCCTGGAATCATACCTTAGCCCTTGCAGCACCAACGCATCACACTGTCAACAACATAGCTTCTCTGCGAAATCACACCTTCGCTGGACCACAGCAAACACATGACAACCATTCCTTCTGTAGCACTAACTCCATAACCAACAATTCAGCTCACCACCAAGTGCACATTTTCATTCCCTGGAAGCAACAATTACCATGAGCTCAAACACCAACAGCACAGATACAACAACATCATTTCTTCGCAAACTCGACAGAACAGAACCCATTCAAAATCCATTGATTACCACCACCAGAGCCATGGCTCGATGGCAACAGCAACCATCTCATTATATCACAGCAACACAAGCCTCCAGGTCCATTGCTTTGCCTGCAATTCAGCTCAATCCCTGCAACCTAACATACATCTAGAGACCCTTCAGTCTTCAACAGCTGCAGCTCATTCTCTTCTCTTTACAGTTCCTGAGAATCCCCAATTAGATTGAATTCATATCCATTCTGCCAATTTCAGATCAGTTCTTCATTCCATTCCGCAGCTTCTTCTCCACCTAATCCATGGCAGCAGCATCACAGCATCACCAACAGCAACTTGCAGCAGCACAATTCTTCTTCCATGTCTCCTCCATTTCTCGCTGCCAAACAACCATCAGTTCTAACCAGAAACAAGCACCAACACCATCATCTTCTCCCTGAGTTCAACCTAAAACCCTTGAATCTCCTCTGACCTTCAATTCCAACTCCACTCTTTAATTAATCACCAATTGAACTCCAACCCATCTTCTAATTCGTCAAAATCCCTTCAACCGCCTCCTAATCTCCTCCATTTCATCATCTCAAAACCATTCTATTCAGTATCAAATACAAACCTAATTAATCTCCAGCCTAATTTCTTTCATGTCTTCTGCACTCGAACTCCTACTCTTATGAACTGAACACATCCACCAAACTGACATAGATTTATAATCCTACACAGGTTCATCATCAATCCACCACTATTCCCTCTGATTCAACTCTCCAGCAGTAATTCCCATTTGCAGCTCAAGAAGAAATGAAGGAAATGTTGTCTGAAACAAAAGAACTCGACCCAACTAGGTCTAATAGTATGGGTTGTTATTAACACCCATGGGTGCTTTTAGCAATTCTCACTAGACTCCAACGGGTTGTCTCTTATCTTTGACTGGGCTCCAGGTATCGCTCGCCTGTAAAATGACAAAATTCCGCTCCTTGCTCAAAGTGCTTGATTTCTCTTCCTTTTGATCAAAATGACTCCAAAGTACCTATAAACTTAAAAGCACACATAAGATACATAAGTTACGAAAAAAGTAGCAAAAAAAGCATAAACAATAGATAAATATCAAGGTGTTTAGACACCTATCAATAGCTCTAGAGAATAAAAGTTAGTAATGTGCATTTACTAATTGGAGATTTCGGAAATACTGGACCAACATTTATTGGAATTATGAAAACCGAATTTGGACATTCATTGCATATCTTGAGAATATTTTCGGTTTTGGAAATTCCTTGTGTCCAAACATCATTGGTCTATAAATACCTAAGTTTGCATTTCTAGTAAACTATCCTAAGAGCCAGCCAAACTTCATTTCTTGTTGTTTCTGGTGGAGCCGTCTATTCAGAGAGGAAAGTATCCTAATTATGTGAAATCTCTTACCACCGCTCGTTTAAAGACTTCTGTGGGATCAAGGAGCTCTATGAGTATCGTTGGTGAGAAACTAGATAATTGCAGTGTTATTAGTTTTAAATTTGATTTGATTGACTAACGGTTGTTGAAACTTTGATTGGACCTAGTTGGTTTATGCTTGAGAATCTTCTCTTATGATATAAGATTCACTCAGGCTAGATCAAAGTATCAACGAGATTTTTAGAGCTATTGTTAGATCTAAAGAAATCTTGTGATAATCCATTGTTAACATACTCCATTATGTGCGTGATTGATCACAAGAGATTCAAGTGGTGTTGTGCAGGTTTTGAAGATAAAAAAAGATTTGAAGATGAATGAGATTTCTTATTAGTTTTCGTATATTGTGGATTTAGTGCACAAACCTTGATCAGCTGGGATTCAACTAGAATCAATTTATCTTTGATAAATCTGATTGATTAGTTGTGTGAGATCGACATTGTCTATATTTCTATCTGAGATTTATATTGATTGAGTGCGAATGTATACTTGACTATTTCGGTAGTTAAAGTTAGACTGATCTAACCAGACAAAGGAGTATATTAGATTAAATGGGAGATCATTTGTCAACGACTCATCTATATCTTGTAGCAAGATTGATTAGAGTGGTTACCAAACATATTCTTTCTTTGATGTTTGGAATACGATCCAAAGGATTTGCTATTCACGTGCGTGACTCTAGAAGTCGAAGGCGCAGGGATACTGAGGGAACTAAGTATCTAGTGGTAGTCTGCTTGGTCTCAACTATACGAAGTTGGTATTGGATTTGTGTAGCGGCTTAATTCTGAGAGTATTAAAAACTGGACTCGGTCTCGAGGTTTTTCTGCATTTGTTTCCTCGTTAACAAAATCTTGTGTTGTGTTATTTACTTTACTTTCGATTATAAATGTTTTATATTATAATAAAGTAAATACACTTGTGCGTTAATCCTAATTACTCGATATTGATCCTATAGTAAATCGGTTTCAGACCTTAACTATTATCAAGTGAATATCAAGTTGTCGTATTGTCTCGATTTTGTCCATAGACGATCACACTTGGTATCGGACTTATAGGTTGCAAAAAAAAATTGTCATGTATTTGGGTACCCTCGTCTTTTCACTTTTGTTCTGCAGAGTTCACCCTCGATCAGAGTTTATCTCCATGCGTTCTTTAATATTTTCCTTTCGTTCTTTTCATTCCATTTTGAACTTCAGCTTTTATTAAAATATTTTCTTTTTGCTTTTCTCTTTATTAGACTAGAAAAACGTTGGAGATCCTTAATAATCAAAATACTTTATTTTTGTTTTTCTTTTTATTAGAAAAACATTGCAAATATTTTCTTAATAATCAAAACATTTTGTTTTTGTTTCTCTATTTATTAGAAAAACACTTCAACTGTTTCCTTAATAATCGAAAAACTTTATTTTTGTCTTTCTCTTTATTATAAACACATTACAAGTATTTCTTTTATAAATACACGCAAAAGGTGTCCTTGATTGTGATTATAAACTCGGTTTATAATGTAACAATCGTGAGGACTTACCTCTCCAGGCGCTCGTTTCTTTAAACCTAGCCGCCCCCATTACTTGCAATGATATTGAAAAGGATGTCCTTTATTATTTGACTTCCTTAAACATGTTGGTTTTGATCGCGTGCTAGGAGAAACTTTAGCTTCCCCCATTATTTGTAGAGCTATTTCGAAATAGCAAAGACTCCCCCAATTGAGGAGAGAAATTGATCTATCATATCATATCCGTACTTGATATATGGCTATGAGATTATGACCGGGTATTTTCTCCGTTTCCATATCTTTTTCTGGGTTCATATCGATTTTTCTTTTTGGAGTCACACTCAAAATGCTATCTTGGTGTGGTGTCATGTTTCCTCAGAGTATGATGGTTCGATCTGTCACTTTCAGAACGCAAAAAGCTGGATTTTTAAGTTCTTTTCCATTCTCCAATGCGACTCTGGGTCGCATGTTTTTCCTTTCTAACTCTTGGAAACTCTCTCATAATTCCAAGTCGGTAGGAGTCACTTGTGGGTTGAAAAGTTGAGTACTACGTGGGGGGATGCGTACACCTCTATTAGCAAACCTCTCTCTGGCGATTGAGGTTTTCATTATTGGTCTGGGAGGTGTTCTACGTACCCAAGCATTGTTTCCCCCAAAATTTGGACAAGTTCTCACAGAATGAGCACTCAGTGCGGTCGATGAAACTGACGTTTCCCTTTCGTCTTGGTAAGTCTGGACGACAGTGCTCCTTAGAGTTCGATTGTTGTCACATTGAATAAGAGGATTTTTGGTAGGTGCATCACAGTTCTTTCCATGTTGATTTGCTTGTGACAATTCCATGTGATTTCTTTTCTTTTTGCAGTTTTTCGTAACACTAAAATTGTAACATAAACGAAGTGTTACTGTTTTAATGTTGTTATTGTAGCGCTTGATTAACTGTTGTTGTTTCTGTGACAGTCGTAACAGTTTCTTCAACTGTCACAACAGTTTCTTCAATAGTCTTAACAGTTTCTTCAACCTTCTTAACAGTTTCTTTAACAGTTGCAACAATTTCTTCAACCTTTGTAACAATTTATTCAACAGCCGCAACAGTTTCTTCAACCTTCGCAACAGTTTCTTCAACTTTTTTAGAAAAAAAAACGTTTTTGAAACCCTAATTTTCAAAAAACGCTTGGAAATTTTTTGTCTCTTACAGGGGGAACACGGTCTTTTGCTCATACCCCCTTAGTTGGCGCCAAAAGATGTTGGTGCAAAAATATTTACCACCGTAGATTCAATTCTTCTAGAAATTGTTGATGGAAACTGTGATTGATGCTGAAAAGGTGGGGTGAAAAAGTGGGGGTACAACAACCTCACCCAATATTTCGCCTAACAATCTGTATGGAATACTCCAATATACTTTTAAGAGAATCAACTAGACAGTCAGACTCAATCTTAATAAAAAGTATATCAAAGAGTTATATCTCAATTTCTCGATTCAATCCTTACTCAAACAAATAGAAATATGCGAGCCTGATTGAATACAAGAGAAATAACTTGCACGGTACCAAAGACCAATGTTCAAGGATCAACCGATTTCAATCAACAACCAAAGGTTGGATTTACCAATTGATCGATTCAACGCACAACCTGTGATATTTCAATTATATAACAAAATATAATGAGGAAAAGAAATAACACAGACACCAGAAGTTTTGTTAACGAAGAAACCGCAAATGTAGAAAAACCCTGGGCCGGACCTAGTCCAGATTTAACAAACACTGTATTAAGCCGCTACAGACACTAGCCTACTACAAACTAACTTCGGTTTGGACTGTAGTTGAACCCCAATCAATCTCACACTGATGCAAGGTACAGTTGCGCTCCTTACGACTCTGATCCCAGCAGGATACTACGCACTTGATTCCCTTAGCTGATCTCACCCACAACTAAGAGTTGTTATGACCCAAAGTCGAAGACTTTAATAAACAAATCTATATCACACAGAAAAGTCTACATGATTAGATAAATATGTCTCCCATAGAAATACCTACGAGTTTTGTTCCATCTTTTGATAAACCAAGGTGGACATGAACCAATTGATATACCGGACTTATAGTCCCGAAGAACAACCTAGAAATATCAATCACCTCACAATAATCTTAATCGACTAGCGAAACAAGATATTGTGGAATCACAAACGATGAGACGAAGATGTTTGTGACTACTTTTCTATCTTGCCTATCGGAGAAATTAATCTCAAGCAAATATTACGATTGCACTCAATCACGATAGAAACAACAAGATCAGATCTCGCAACTGCAGAGAAAATAGTTGAGTCTGGCTTCACAATCCTAATATTCAAGTCGTTAACCTACAGGGTCTCGATAGAAACCTAAAGTTAAAGGAGAATCGACTCTAGCTTATACAACTCGTATCACACAGGAGGTGTGGGGATTAGGTTTCCCAGTTGCTAGAGTTCTCCTTTATATAGTCTCCAAAGCAGGATTTGAAATCTAAGTTACCTTGGTAACAAAGCATTCAATATTCACCGTTAGATGAAAACCTGATTAGATTCAAGCTAATATCTTTAAACTGTTAGATCGAACTTAGCTTGTTATACACACATGAAACGTAACTTCATTTAGGTTTGAGTACCCGTGCCTAAACGTGTACAAGTCGTTGATTCAACAGTAGTTAACCAATGGTTAGCCATATGAGCACTTTCATATCAACCTTATTTATCTTCACCATAAATAGTTCAAATGACTCAAAATAACTAGTTAGAGAGTTGTTCAATTGCTTAGATCTCATAGAAGTATATAAGACACAATCGAAACAAAAACAATTTTGAATCACTCGAATCAATTCATGAACATTATAGCCACGGTTTGCAAAGATTGCATTCCTTAGTTTATATATGTCTTAGTTCACGAATAAACAATTTTTAGAAAATAACCCACTCAAGTATGCATACATGTACGCATACTTAAGTACCCGGATTGATTTTGTTTTCAGTTCACAAACTCCGGCAGAAATTCACGGGATGTGAACTTCCGGCAGTACACGTACGGGTACGCGGACTTAACTTCCGGACATCCAAACCAGTAAAGTACGCATACTTTGGACTTACACAAGTATGAGCATTCATCAAGGAGTTTAAAAAGATACAAAATAACCCCTATAATATTCCACAGTCGCACTCCCCACAAAGATTTGGAAATTAAGCACAAGTTCAATTAAGAACTCTCCCCCATAAAATGTCATTCCCGAAAAAATAGCAAGAACGACCTTACTTTCACAAGAAAAAAAGGATTTATTTGGACATTAACAAATCACATGAAACAAGAATTTGTATCCAAAATACTCAATTAAATTAACCACAAGAGAACCCATGACTAATTTAATCGGAAACGCTCAACATAAGAGAACTTACGAAGATGCACAATATATACATACAAATATGGATCAGGGAAGATCAATACTGCGGAATAAACAAAGATTCATTCTATCTTTCATCACTATTTGCACAATGACATACAATAGACTTAATATTTGTAAACAAAAGTTCATCCTTTCTTCCATCAATAATTGCATAATGACATAAAAGTCTTAACTTTTGTTTGTCAAAAGTTCATTCAATCTTTTATCAATACTTGCATATCGACATATGAAAGACTTAACTTTTGACCACGTATGGGACAATCATAGTTCACGGACGCAAACACACATATCCCATTGTGAATACCAATATTCTGCGGAGCACGTGTCACGATCTTAGTGGTCGCCTATAGAATAACTGTGTAGCCCTCGCTATACAGAGAAGCCTAAGGGGCAGAGGATACCTTCACAGATCCACTTTATCTTATCCCAAGAAGGGATACCTCAATGTCCAAGATGGATAAAGTAAATCCTAGTCTAGAGAAAGGCAGCTGGCGAAAGGACAGAGTTAGATTACATATCTAATCAGCATTAAATGCACAAATCTCTTATATACACGCATAATCAAAGCACGTGGAGAGAGATGATGTGGCGGAACCAGATTGGCAGAGGCTGGTGGTGAACGAAGGTACAATCTGTACTGAGGTTGGTAAGTTCCCAAAGGAACGTGGGTCATCTGAGGTGACAGAGTTCGACTGGAGAAAGCACGCGGCGAACGAAGGTACCATCTGTACGAAAGGTATATCAGGAGATGATGGACCCAGAGGCAGCAAAGATATACCTGGAACAGAAGGGGCTATAAATACCAAGCCTCGCCAACAAACTAAAGGCATTCAATTCCTAGGAGAGAAGATCTAATCTTAAGCTTATACCTCTTTAATGTTTAGAACTTAAGTAATGACTTCAACTTGAGTTCTCTCTATTACTTTGGGAAGCATTTAAGATATTTTGTAACCCACTACAACTTAATACAAACAAATCACTCATTACCCCGTGGATGTAGACGAAAGTCGAACCACGTAATATCTTGTGTCTCATGATAACTTAGTGGCATTTACTTTACATTAGTGTTCTTGGTTATTATTGTGATATTCGATATCTTTTATTACTTAGGATCATCAGTTCAACTGAGGCATCAATACTACATAGTATTTGATCCTCAGAGTTGTTTACATTACGTACACTACGGGAAAATGAGTAGTCACACCCATAACAAATTGCAATATATAAAACCATAAAGATTAATACTGCAAAATCATCTTCCAAACAAACTTTAGAATTTAAAAAAATAAATATAAAAACATTGAAGATGAAAATCGTTGGACATAGCTATGTGTAATCACAATAATGGTTATTCCAAACTCTAGTTATTCTTCTTAAAAACACAAGAATAAAATTCTCATAAGAAGTTTCCTAGAGAAAATACACAACTCTTAGAGAACATGATTCGAAAAAACATTAAACACGGCCAGCAAGCAGAGATTGAACATGGACGAGCTCATCAGTTGCTTTCTTTAGTTCGTTTTTCAGAAAATCAAGATTCCTTGTTGCAATCCCAAGTTGTTCACGTACGACCTCAAAATCTCGAAGAAGATTTCCTACCAGTTGTGATGACATCTGAATTGGTAGTTTGTTTTCATGATCAACAACATGATAGCAGGTTATGAAAACAGGGTTCTCGTGAAACTCGATAGTCTTGCCCTTCTTAAATTCGTCATCCTTGTTGCATCCATCCATTATGCGCACACAAAAATTCAGGTGAACTTCTTGATGTTTTGGAACGTGTATGTATCAAGGAGGAGCATGATACATATATATATGAGTGTTTCATAGGAAACCCTATGGAAACTCGTATATATTCCGTGCAAGTCAGGTGTACGTGCACTTTGTGGTTACAAACTTGGTATACGACCAAGAGAGTAGTAGAGCTAAATTTAAAAGAAGTCTTGAAGAAACTCAAAGACCCATTCTAAATAGAATAATGACATTCTTAATTCAAAAGAACATAAGAGAACTGTTGGAAAACAAGGCAATCAAACAAGGATTTATTCTCAAGAGTGGACGATCAAAAACATTACATCATGTAAAGTACTTGAGCAAGGCTCAACAGTTTTATGATCATCATTATGTAAAGAAAAGTAAAATATAACAACGACTACTTTCTCAAGAACAAAGGCTTCTTAAGAATTATGAGCATCCTTCCACAATTACAAGAAGGATGCTATATTGAGCAGTCACGTTGTATTTTGATGAGCCTTTTGCTCATCATGAATATTGACTTCTTCTCTTTTCTCTTCATGAAGATTTTCAGAAAAATCACTAGAATTAGTCGAAAGAGATTTAACCAGGGGAGAATAAGGGATACCTGAACCTGCTTCTTTCCTAGCCTTTTTAAAGCTCCGTTTGAGTTTGCTTATGCTGATCTTGAGTTCCGAGACTCGATTATTGATATGAATGAAATCTGGAGCAGACACCTTGGATTCACGGTCTTCTTCAGAGAGAGAAAAGGAATTTGACCTTTTTTTTCTTTCTCCTATGCCTTTTTCTCTTCTCAGAGTAATTTAAAGAGTCAGTCGTCTATCTGACGTTCTTCCTTCTACAATTGATTGCAGACACTGCCTTTTACTCCAACAAGATGAGAGACAGGTTTAATTACTTCTTTAGACATCCATGCAAGAATGTTGTGAAGTTTTTTATTCCTCAGTCGAAAACGACATCTTCGTTCAAGATGTACTTTATTTCCGCAATAGTAACAGTTAAAGGAATTGTTCTTGACTGTTCTCATGCGAGTTAAATTCGAAGGAGCACAATCCTTGTTCCTAAAACTGTCGGCTGTTGGGAAGGTTTTTTCACATGAAGATTCGTCATTAGCATGAACAAAATTGATCTTACCAGTACTTGGAGCGTTTATTCCCTTATAGCCCAGACCATGTGTATCACTATGTTCTTTACATGCTCCAAGCATAGAAGATAATTTTGTAGAGTTAGAATTGAATCTTTTCAGATTCTTTTCAAGTGATTTTACCTTATTAAGGGCAGCAGCGAGATCAGTCTCCAAAGATTTTTCTCTGTCGAGGAGGCCGAGTTCTCTGTCATTAAAACATTTTTTTTGAGAGTCATATCTTGCTTCATATTCTGCAATTCTTTCTTTCAACACAAAGAGATTTCGATGGAGAATATCACATTCAGACCTTTTTGAGCGTAAGTTTTCTTCACGATCTTTAACAATAGATTGTATAATGTATATGCACAATCATAACCTTTAAAGAGTTTTCTCATCTTTCTGTTTTCTTGACAGAGAGGTGTCAAATATTTACTCAAGCAAGTTGTTGACTTCTTTTCTTACAAAGCATGGTCAAAAAGCTTGATATATTGAGAGACTTCCTCATCAATACTTTGTCCTTATTCTGAATCAATCTCATCCGAAAGGTCAACCAACTGTTCATCAAGACACTTTTCACAGTTGAACGCAGGTTTAGACTTAGAGGCAGATATAGGGGGTTTCTTAGATGTCTCAGGATTTTAAAACACCTCAGGGGAACTCTGAACTGATGTTGCGTTATCAGAGAGATTTCTGCCGTCCATATAATCAGATCGCCACAAACACAGACTTATGAGGTCTTTAAACATGTTTGCCTGCTTTGATACCAATTGAAAAAGTGGGGGTACAACAACCTCACCCAATATTTCGCTTAGCAATCTGTATGGACTAACTCCAATATACTTTTAAGAGAATCAACTAGACAGTCAGACTCAATCTTAATAAAGAGTATATCAAAGAGTTATATCTCAATTTCTCGATTCAATTCTTACTTAAACAAATAGAAATTTGCGAGCCTGATGGAATACAAGAGAAATAAATTGAACGGTACCAAAGACCAATGTTCAAGGATCAATCAATTTCAATCAACAACCAAAGGTTGGATTTACCAATTGATCGATTCAACCACAACCTGTGATATTTCAATTATACAACAAAATATAATGCGGAAAAGAAATAACATAGAAACCATAAGTTTTGTTAACGAGGAAACCGCAAATGCAGAAAAACCCCGGGACCTAGTCCAGATTGAACACACACTGTATTAAGCCGCTATAGACACTAGCCTACTACAAACTAACTTCGGTCTGGACTGTAGTTGAACCCCAATCAATCTCAAACTGATCCAAGGTACATTTGCGCTCCTTACATCTCCGATCCCAGCAGGATACTACGCACTTGATTCTCTTAGCTTATCTCACCCACAACTAAGAGTTCCTACGACCCAAAGTCGAAGACTTTAATAAACAAATTTGTATCACACAGAAAAGTCTACATGAATAGATAAATTTGTCTCCCACGGAATACCTACGTGTTTTGTTCCGTCTTTTGATAAATCAAGGTGAACAGGAACCAATTGATATACTGGACTTATATTCCCAAATAACAGCCTAGAAATATCAATCACCTCACAATAATCTTAATCGACTAGCGAAACAAGATATTGTGGAATCACAAACGATGAGAAGAAGACGTTTGTGACTACTTTTCTATCTTTCCTATCGGAGAAATTAATCTCAAGCCAATCTTACAATTACACTCAATCACGATAGATACAACAAGATCATATTACTCAACTACAGAGAAAATAGTTGGGTCTGGCTTCACAATCCCAATGAAGACCTACAGGGTCTCGATAGAAACCTTAGGTTAAAGGAGAATCGACTCTAACTTATACAACTAGTATCACACAGGAGGTGTGGGGATTAGGTTTCCCAGTTGCTGGATTTCTCCTTTATATAGTCTCCAAATCAGGGTTTGCAATCTAAGTAACCTTGGTAACAGATCATTCAATATTCACTGTTAGATGAAAACCTGATTAGATTCAAGCTAATATCTTTCAACCGTTAGATCGAACTTAGCTTGTTATACACACATGAAATGTAACTTCATTTAGGTTTGAGTAACCGTACCTAAACGTGTACAAGTCGTTGGTTAAACAGTAGTTAACCAATGGTTAGCCATTGATCGTTGTCATATGCGCTAAAAATAAATTACTTTCTCACTATTCAAAATATAAAAATATAGCAAGGGCAAGAAAGGATCGTTCCCACAGAGAGGACTAGGTTGTCAATATGTTTCGGTTTCTTATGAATAACAATGGGTGGTTTTCTGATTTTTATATACTAAATAAAATAAAAGCAAAACAAAGATATAAACACACAAATCAAGATGTACAGATATTTGTCAAGGATTTCATCTTCATTCACAAACATGTTCTTTTCTTAATAACTAGAATTGATATTTTAGTCTCTCATTATCAAAAGCCCTAGGATACCTTGTCGAAAGGATGTCCCGCTAATTTCCTCTTGTCATCAACAAACACATTAAAAGATGCGAATATGAATTCTACCAAAAGAATAACCTAACGCCTTGTGCTAATCAAGTTCGATTCCCATGGAGCATTAAGATTCATGAAATAAGGATAATCAATGCAATCGAAATACATTTCGCAAGCAATTTAACAAAGGTCACGATTCACATATGATTACTAGGATGTATCACTACAAGCAATAACCATATTTGTGCTACTTGTATTCAAGGATTTTCGCTTGATGAATAACCCTAAATTAGCTCTAGATATGAATATGAGTTCTACAAATTTGCAACTCGACAAAATAAATACTCAATCATGTTATAATACCTCAATCATATAACTATATTTCAAGAGAATCATGAACGATAAATATGAGTCAAAACTAATATATTGAATCAAAGAACCATGTTATGTGAAATCCAACTAATCCATAACCAAAAGAACAATAAGTACTCATGCTCATGGAGTTCATAAAAAGAATAAAAAGAAGAGTTTCCATGTTTCTAAACCCTAAACAAAAGTAGGAGAAGAGATATCCTAGAATAGAGAACACTCTCCTCTTTTATAATCCTCAAAATTCCAAAAAGATACACTTTTCAAATTAGGTCAAGTCTTCAAAGTCCATCCACTAGTAGTCCACCAAGCCCATGTGTTAAAACATCTCTTCTGGAAATTCTGGGTCCAAAAATGGATCGTCGGATTACTGACGTCATCACCAGAATCCGGTCATTATTGTCGGAATCCGACACCGGGAAACTGTCTCTGGCTACCTGAACTTGTCTCCGGCTACTGAAATTGTCACCAAGGAAATATATACTGCCAGCAACTCAACTCTCCTTCTATGCAGTCCGTTCATTCATAGAAATCATTTAAGCCAATTCCTTGTTCGTGCGGAAACGTGCCCAAAAGCGCGCCTCCAAACTCATATATCGAGCAGTCAACTTTCGCATATGACTCGTACTACCTTTATGATTCAGTGACATATTATGATCCACTCTAATCTCTAAAATCCGACATCCCAGTTTAGGCTCACCGGCTCGCCATTCTCGCTCACTTTTCGCACATTTTTTGCAGCATTGGTTGCGAAATCTATTTCTCAGGCCAAGTTCACAGCCAACACAAAACTGCACATTATCTCCCTAGCATTCATCTACACTTTCAAGCGTTCATTCTTCCCTGCACAGTTTATATTCACTCATTCTATACCTCATGCGACACCCTCTCCACAGCATTTCAGCTCAACTCAGTCATTGCACATTCAACAGCTCTTTGCACTGCACCACAGCCTTCAAACCACACACTAACTCCTATCCCTTAGATTACCACTGATTCATACCAACTCAAACTCCACATACACAGCTGCAATTGCTCATCAAGTCAGCATACTCAAGCCACCAAAACTGCACCATTTCCTTATCAACTTCCCATTTGATTCTCGGCCTGGAATGACCCATAAATCCCATCTCAATTCTAGCCATCAGTTCCACCACTGCTTCCACCAACAACACATTTCAATAATCCATTATAAGCAGCAACGTCTCTCACTGGCAGCAGCTCATCTCCATATTCAATTGTATCCTCTCCATTATGACAGCAACAATACTATTTCCTGCTCTTCCCTTTCACCAACAGTGCATCACATTTTCACCATTTCCTGCAATACATTGCACCCAGTTAGTTTGCACAGACCTGCATCTCTTCTTGCCTTCAACATTAACCACCAGCTTCTCATCTGAAACCCATGCTCAGTTTAACAACAGCTCCAGTCACACAACTGCAACAACAACATCACTTGGTTCTTTCTCGGATGCACACCAACTGCATCATCTTGACCGCCGGTTACAGTTCTGCATCCATCTGTAGTTGTACCACCATCTTCACTGCCATACTTCCAATCTCAGTAAACCCTTGAAAATCAACATCCATTTCTTTCTTCATTTCCTGAATCTGCACCATGACAGCATCTCCAATTTCTCCATTGATCTTCAATCTTCTTCATGGCAATCATACACAACAACAATAGTTGAACCCATATATTATTCTTCATGAATCGAAAGCAAACCTCCATTTCAGCAACAACGGGTGTTGTTCATCTTCTTCATTCCATGTTAGAGAATGAGTTTAAGTGTGTGAATTCAGTGTGTGCATCAGAGTGTATGTGTTGTAACCGGCAGGTGTTAGTTGTTAGTTAGGTGACCGGTTAACAGCTGTCTTGAGTGAGCTGGTCGTTGTACTGACCAATCACTGTCTTTAAATACTCTTTCTCTTTCTTTTAGATTCTGTAATGAAAATATCTGAGAAATCAAATCAATGAAAAACTCAGAGAGAATTGTCTAGCGACATTCATCTCTTCACATGGTATCAGATACCGTTTACAAACCCTAGTTCAATACGTACATCAATTTCACAGATCAACAATGGTTGAAACCAACAAACACATCTCTCTTACATTTAAACCACCTTCAAAATTAACATCGACAAATTATACATTGTGGATCACAGATTGTTCCTCTTCTTCGTAGTTACAATCTTTTCAGATTTGTTGATGGATCTTATCAATGTCCTGTTAAATACTTTCGTAAAACATCTACTGATGGCGAAGCTCTTCTTGCAGCTCCAAATTTTGTAGATCCTGATTTTATACGCAATACTGACTACAATTATTGGGTAAATAAAGATCAAGCTATACTCTCCTGGTTATTTAGTGCTTGCACAGAAGAATATCACTCTCAGGTAATCGATTGCACCTTCTCTCATGAAATCTAGACTCGTTCAGAACATAATTTCAATTCATCTACGAAGTCTAGATTGATGCAACTAAAACTGATTTAGTTCATCTGAAGAAAAGTAGCGATTTTATGCTTGTTTATTTCAACAAAGCACGACCTATATCGCATCAGTTAGCTCAAATTGGAAGATCGATTTCTGATGAGGATTTAGTCTTTCATATTCTACAAGGTTTACCACCAGAATTCAATGCTTTCAAAACCTCTATTACTACACAACAATTGAAAACTGAAAACCTGATAACTTCCTCTGAGTTGTTAGGATTATTACTTTCTGAAGAAGCTCGTGTGAATTTTGAGTCCAAAGTCGATCTTACAACAACATCTGCAAATGTATCAACTCACCAATTACCTTATCAGACTCCTTATTCATCATTTGATCCTTAGTACTCAAATTTACCTACTGCCTATTATCAAGACTACACAAATTCTTCCTATTATCCACCTCTTAACTCAACTTCAGGGAATAATTCTTATAAAGGATCTTTCAATCGATCTAATGGATATAGAGGAAATAGATCTGGTGGAAACTTCAGAGGAGGTTTTCGTGGAGGAAGATTTGATAATGGAGGTCGATTTGACAATGGAGGTAGAAATCAAAGATTTGATTATGGTGGAAGACATAATAACTTTTTCCCACCTCATTCATCAGGAAGATACAATAACAATTCTCCTAGATGTCAACTTTGTAAACAAATTGGTCACTTGGCACCGGTATGCAAATATGGATATCATGATAATCCAATGGTTCAGGCTTACAACACCAGTTATGAGTATTATGGAGATTATTCAGAGGAGTTATGGTGTCCAGAGCCTGAGGCTTATGCAGTTTACAATGATCATAGTACTTCTACCAGCTCTTCATGGGTACCTGATTCAGGAGCTACACATCATATTACATCTGAGCTATCCAATATGAATCTTCATTCTGAATATTAAGGACATGATCAAGTTAAAGTTGGCAATGGTTCAGGTTTACACATTACTCATGTTGGTTCTTCTACTTTTCAAAATGATAATGTCACATTTACACTTTCAAATGTGCTTCATGTGCCATCTATTACTAGAGATCTTATTTCTGTGCATCAATTTACCAAGGAAAATAACTGCTTCTTTGAATTTCATCATGATATCTTCTATGTGAAGGATGTAGTTACTCACAAGGTACTTCTCAGTGGTCATGTTAAAGATGGCTTATATTATTTGGAGTTCACAGATAGTCAACTAAAACATGTATTACTTTCTACTTCAGCAAGTTGGCACAATAAGTTAGGCCAGCCTTCTTACAAGACCTTGAAACATGTTCTTTCTTCAGTGGATGCAATAATAAATAAACATTTATCATCTCAAGAATGTTCTGCTTGTCAACAGCTAAGAGTAATGCTTTACCTTATCCCTCTAGTACTAATAATGTGTATGATCCATTAGACTTGATTCACACAGATGTATGGGTTTCTTCCATTTGCTCAGTTAATGGATATAAGTATTATGTTTCTTTTATTGATTCTTATAGCAGATTCACTTGGATATATCCTCTAGCTTACAAATCAGAAGTTCTTACTACCTTCATTAAGTTCAAATCTCATGTTGAAAAAGATCAAATTCATGCAATCTGATTGGGGAGGTGAATATAGAAATGTATCTACATTCTTGGAAAACTGTGGAATAGGACATAGAGTATCTTGTCCTCATGTACATGCTCAAAATGGCACAGCTGAGAGGAAGCATAGACACATTGTAGAAACTGGATTAGCCCTTCTTTCTCATGTTTCTCTCCCAATATCATATTGGAGTTATGCATTTAAAACTGCAAATTTTTTAATCAACAGACTTCCAACACCCATATTACAAAAACTTTCACCTCTTGAGTGTCTATTTAATCACAAACCTGACTACAATTTTCTTCATACCTTTGAATGTGCATGTTATCCCTGTCTCAGACCCTTCAATGCTCACAAACTTGAACCTAGATCAGTCAAATGTATATTCTTGGGATACAACCATATGCACAAAGGGTACATATGTCTGATTCCTCTTACTAATAAGATCATTATCTCAAGGGATGTTACATTTTTCAGAAATTGAATTTCCTTATGCACAATTGGTTATGAATGCTACTGGTACTTCTGCATCGGATATTCAACCATCATCAGTTACTTCAGCTGCAATTTCAAATGAAGTTGATATATCTATGCCTGCTGTGTCTGACTTCTTACCAGCTGCTTCTACTTCTGATATTGTTCCAGATGCTTCTACTTCTGATGCTTCTCCAATTGTTAATGAACATTCCATGACTACCAGAGGTAAGAAAGGCATTTTTAAGCCCAAAGTGTTCAGTTCTGAGGTGCAAACAGTATGTGAAGACATAACAGTTCCCACTTGTTATTCTGAGGCTTGTAAAGATCCAAAATGGAGAGATGTTATGGATGAAGAAATCACAGCTTTATTACAAAATGACACTTGGAGATTAGTTCTTGCAAGCTCAGATGATAATGTGATTGGATGTAAATGGATCTTTAAAATAAAAAAGGAATGTTGATGGCACCATTGAGAGACATAAAGAAAGACTAGTTGCCAAAGGTTTCAATCAAATTGAAGGAGTGGACTATCAAGATACATTCAGACCTGTTGTCAAGCCTACCACTGTAAGAATGATTGTTTATATCTCTGTTTACAAGGGATGGAGAATCAGGCAATTGGATGTGAAAAATGCCTTTTTACATGACAACCTGACAGAAGATGTGTTCATGCTTCAACCACCTAGCTACACAGATAAACTTTTTCCAAATCATGTCTGCAAATTACAGAAGTCCTTATATGGATTAAAACAAGCTCCAAGAGCTTGGTTTCCAAGACTTAGCCAATTTTTACTTCACTGTGGATTTCAATCATCCAAGACTGATACTTCCTTGTTCTTTAGAGTATCTCCTACTGCAGCAATCTATGTCTTAATCTATGTGGATGATATTCTAGTTACTGGCAGTTCTTCTCTTGAGATTGACAAACTTCTTGCAGATCTTAGTAGAGAGTTTTCAATAAAGGATTTGGGTGATCTGCATTTCTTCTTAGGGATTCAAGCTACAAGGAACAATGAAGGCATACTTGTCTCTCAGGAGCAGTACATCTCTCATTTACTACACAAAACCAAGATGACTTTTGCACATTCATGTTCAACTCCTATTGCCACTTCCAATTGCTCTGACAATTCTCCCCTATTTGTTGATCCTGCTCTATATAGAAGTGTAGTTGGTGCACTGCACTATATTACTATCACAAGACCAGATGTTGCTTTTGTTGTTAACAGGGCTTGCCAATTCATGCAATCTACTTTTGAAGCCAATTGGACTACAGTTAAGAGGATTCACAGATATTTAAAGGGCACTCTGCGTCATAGTCTTCAATTTAGGTGTTCAAAGTCATTACAATTGCAGTCATACTCTGATGCTGACTGGGCAGGAGATCTTACAGATAGGCGCTCTACTAGTGGCATGGCTGTATTTATGGGTCCTAATCTGATCTCTTGATGTTCTAGAAAGCAAAAATCAGTATATCGCTCAAGTACTGAAGCTGAGTATCGTTCTCTGGTTGATGCAACATCTGAGTTGGTTTGAGTGCAGTCTCTTATTTCAGAATTACAATTTCACACTCCAAATCCACCAGTTCTTTGGTGTGACAATATGGGGGCTACCTATCTCTCTGCCAATCATATCTTTCATAATTGTATAAAGCATATTGAGATAACATTTTATTATGTTCGTGAACTGGTGGCATCCAAGGCTTTGAGTGTTAGATTTCTTCAACACAGGAGCAGTTGCTGATATTTTTACCAAGGGATTGTCAACTAATCGTTTCTCTGCATTGCGATCCAAGCTCAGTGTCTTTGCTGCTCAATAGCCACTGGGCTTGGGGGGGGGGGGGGGGGGGGGTTAGAGAATGAGTTTAAGTGTGTGAATTCAGTGTGTGCATCAGAGTTTGTGCGATGTAACCGGCAGGTGTTATTTGTTAGGTGACCGGTTAACAACTGTCTTGAGTGAGCTGGTCATTATACTGACCAATCACTGTCTTGAAATACTCTTTCTCTTTCTTTCAGAGTCTGTAATGAAAATATCTGAGAAATAAAATCAATGAAAAATCGGAGAGAATTGTCATCTCTTCACATTCCAAGAACCCATTACAACTCCATCCACTTAATCATTTGAACCCGTCTTCAAATATCGGTTCAAACTCAAATCCGAGTTGAACCCATCTTCTCTTACTCATTACAGAACCATATTTATTCTGCATAACCTCTGTTAATTCACAGACAACAACATCAATTATTAAACTCAAAACCCTTTCTTCACCTGAATCCAGTTCTTCTTCCGGTTCATAAAACAGTATCCATCTACATTGTTTCTTCGATTTATCCTCTCTCATGAATTCGAGCGACAATAACCCGATTTCTTTCCCAAAATCTCTCAATTTGAAGCTGCCTCTATTTCTATCTCTCGCTTATTTACTCTCAGGTGGAAAAAATGATATGTGAAGTGATGGTTCTTGATCTAGGGTTAGAAATGATTGGGACGGTTATTGGCACCTTACGGGTTATGATAAGGTCTACCTCCATAATTCTTCTTGTAGTGTCAGTTTTAGGGAACTAACAAGCTTAATCATCGATTTTGTTCATAACTCTATCATACGACACCGGAGTGACCTCATTCTTGCAGCTGGCTTCGTCTTTTCGTTCTCTTCAACATGATGAGAAGAAATTAAACGAGTTTCACTTACTTTTGCTATAATGACTCCAAAAACTCATGGAAGGAGAAGGGTTGGTCTTAGGTAGGGAAGCGAAAAGGAAGTGAAAAACTATCACAATCTCTTGTATCACGGAATCCTCTTCATCCTTGAAAAACTCAAGTGAATTACTCACCTCTTTTATATCAACCTTATTCATCTTCACCATAACTAGCCATATGAGCACTTTCATATCAACCTTATTCATCTTCACCATAACTAGTTCAAATGACTCAAAAGAACTAGTTAGAGAGTTGTGCAATTGCTAAGATCTCATAGAAGTATATAAGACACAATCGAAACAAAAACGATTTTGATTAACTCGAATCAATTCATGAACATTATAGCCACGGTTTGCAAAGATTGCATTCCTTAGTTTATATATGTCTCAGTTCACGAATAAAACGTTTTTAGAAAATAACACACTCAAGTATGCATACCGGTACACATACTTAGATACCCGGATTGAGTTTGTTTTCAGTTCACAAACTCCAGCAGAAATTCACGGGATGTAAACTTCCGGCAGTACGCGTACGGGTACGCGTACTTCGCTTCCGGACATCCTAAACCAGTAAAGTATGCATACTTTGGTTCAAGGATTTTGGACTTACACAAGTATGAGTTCACATACAATGTTTATATCCATTCAAGATTATATAGTCTTGTTTGTGGGTGAAAACTGTTTCTACTGATTTTGGTAATTTTGGGTATGTGGATGAGAAACGAATCTAAACCCTAAACAATGCACTGCACGGGAATACTTTTGATTCGAGAGATCAATCTGTACAATCCTGGCCTAAACCAAAAAATGGTTGTTCCAGGCTTGCTTCGGTCACAAAGTGAAGGAGAAGGGTTGGTCTTAGGGAGGGAAGCGAAGAGAGTGTTGAGACCAGAATGATTAATTCTGAAGATGTGGCTTGTTTTATGACTTGTATCAGAAAGTGGAACTAGCTTGCTGAGTGAAAAGTTATCAGTTCTTGGTGATTTCTGGATACTATGTTGTTGTAAACACCTTGATATTTATCTACTGTTTATGCTTTCTTTGTTACTTTTCTTGTAAATTATGTATCTTATGTTTGCTTTTGAGTTTACTAGGTGCAATGGAGTCATTATGAGTAAAACAAGGAGAAAACGTCCATTTGGAACGTAAAGCGTAAAAAGGCTGATTCACAGGCGAGCGATACTTGGAGCCAGCTAAGGCTACGCAAGATTGAAGTGAAGAATCAATTGTCAAGTTCCCAAAACTGACAGCCGGTTGTGAAGAGAATAGGCAGTTTCAGGCCAAATATCACTATGTGGCCCTTATCCTAATATGCCGGGTGTATATATCAATTCCTACTCCTACACATAGCCTGAAAATCAGAGAAATCAATTGGTTTTTGTTTCTCTTCCACTGTCTAAAATCGAGAAGGAGATGGCGGCTTTGTTAATGCTACAGAGATGCTGAAATTCAAGAGGAATCAAGAAGAAGAGATGATGGAGGGTATGAGTCTGCTGATGGTCGGGATTGAAGAGTTATGGAGAATGATTGAGTTTGATTCAGAGATGAAGAAGGAGCTCAGGTTAGGGTTTGCTGCAGAATCTGAAATGAAGAGAAATCGAATAACTCGATTCAAAGATGGAGAAGAGAATTTCGGGAATAAAAGACATGGGTTGTGTTCGATTCAGTGAACAGAGACCATGATTGTAGAGAATTTGTTGTGCTGTTGAAGCAAGGAATGAGAGGGGTTTTGATTCAGCTGTTGATTGTGGTGTTTATGAAATGGAGTTAGGGTTTTTGAATCTGGTGTTGTAGATGCAGTTGAATCTGAAATCAGAGAAGCAGATAGATGGAGGTTATGTTGTGTATTGTTCTTGAATGGGATTTGAATCTGAGTTGGTTATGGAGGCAGTGAAGAAGCTGAGTGCAGCTGTTGCTATTTAGAATCAGAAGACGGAGGAGTCAATAGTGCAGTCAAGAGAACTGAAATGGGATTATTGGTTTTGAGTTGAATTAGCTGTTGAGTCTGGTGGTGCAGTTTAAAGCCGAGATGCGTGACGATATCCAATGATGTTGCAGCTGTGAAGACGAAATAGATGGGAATGTGCAGTTGCAGTTTGAAATGGTATGGGTCAAGAATGTATGCAGAAGAACAAGGAGATGGAGGTGGTACCGATATGAGTTTTCGGTCGGTTGCAGCTGAGATTACACAGTTGCACTTTTGCTGTGATGCTTTGAGCTAAACTGTGACAGAGAAGAAGAAGAGATAAGTGTATGTGATGCTGGTAATGAAGCTACAGATGGTGCAGGTTTGAAGTGATTGCAGAGGGCTAGAAAGTGGTTGAAGCTGCAGCTGTGGGAGTTATATTGCAGGTCTGAGCTGCAGTCAGAGATGGCTTGGTTTGAATGCAGCTTCAGATGAATGAACAGGAGTTTGTGGTGATGGCAGTTGAATACAAGGGCTTGATGAAGCTGCAATAGATGTATGTTTAGGTTGAATGAATTAAGCTGCAGGGAAGAACATTAATTCCTGCCTGAGATGAATGTTGCAAATGGGAGATGCCGCTATTGCCGAGACAAAAAGAAGTTGCAGGAACTGAAATGGCAGCTGTTAGTGGTGTTGAAAGGAGGTGTAAGAAGGATTGAAGCAAAGTGGCATGTTTTGGCATGCTGCCGCAAAGTGGCATGTTGGCATGCCGCTTATCTCATTGGCGCAACATGGCATGTTTGGCATGTTGGCGCGGTTTTTGGAAAGCCAATTGGCTTCGTGACTATATCTGGCGCAGCTTCCCCTTTTTAATATTGTGGCTACACTTCTGGTGTGAGTGTGGCGGTTTTAGAGCGACCTGATTGGTCGATGGGGAATGGGGCCGGCAAGTATGGGCCCAGCCACAACTTATGTGCGTGTGACGAGTTTAGAAATAGGGCCGGTTTAGGATGGGGCGTGGCCAACGGCAAATGGCGCCGGCTTGGCTTAAGGCATGGCCACGTCTCCTTTTGCCGCTGCTCCTATCCTGCGACCCCTTGTTTTCTGATTCTGGGCAAGATTTTGCATCTACTAATCCATGGCGGATTAATTACCTAGTTTGTCTAGGCTTAATTTCAACAAGCAAGGTCTGATATACTGCGTAAGGCGCAAAATCCTAACTTTTGCGAATTAGTCAGGATAATTGATTGAATTTTATGTGTTGACACGGAGTTCTTTTAAGTTCATTGTCAGAGAGCAGCATGCTTTCTGATTGAATACCTTATGCAAAGACCTTATCCTTGATACTTGGAAATTCGTGCTAATCTGCTGCGAGTGAACACAAATCGTCATGCCATATCAACATTAAGGGTTCAGCCGAGGAACATAGCACAAAAAGCATTCAAAGAAACTTATATTAATTGAATGTAGGCAAGGTGCCAAAATTTACAGAATACCTGGGATTGTTGCTACATGCACCATTCTGGGTAAATTTCATGAGAAAATATTGAGTTGCTCAATAAGTTTGCCAGTGAGGAGGTTGAACACTCGTCACTTTACATGGCTCCGTTTCTTTGCAGAGTGACGGCACATTAAATGCAGGGTTTTACAAATTTAGCCCTGAACTAAAAACCACCATCAACAAGTCTAAACTCTCATTTCAATCATTGAAACATTCTTAGAGGATGTTAAATAGAGGTTATTCACACATTATTTTTCATCAAAGTGATTTTGAAGATATTGAAATAATCAACATGACTTTCGTCACTTGTAAAGATGAACTTGGCCAAAGCGAAAGCTTACCAACACATATTTCGAGAAATAGATAAGCGAGATGGACTCGGCTCGAAATAGCAAATGTGTATAATCGAAGTCTATATAGCAATACGACTTTTGACTCAAGATAGGAGATAGAGTAGATAGACTTTTGAGTGATAGATAAGTTCGAGTCTCCACATACCTTTTTGTCGATGAAGATCCACCAGTTCCTTGAGTAGTTCTTCGTCTTTGCATGATCAACGTCGTGGAGTCTAGAGCTCAACTACACTTTCCATCCTATTCCGAGACTTAGCTATAAGTAGACTAGAAATCAAGACTTATAGTTTTGGCAACTAAACTTGACAAACAAGCTTGAGATAACAAAACTTGCGAGTTCGACCGAGCAGTGCTCTAACATGGGGTACCTGCAAAGACACGCTGACGCTAAAGTTAGAGGGAGTTCTAAGCAAGTGAATTGTAGAGAAAAGGAAAAGAAATTATGTACCTTTTGAGTTGGATTTTGGCTTCTATTTATAGGAAAAAACCAGATCTAGTTATAGTTAACCCTAGATTTTTAGTTATCCGAAATAACCACCTAGATTTATACTTATCCTTTAATATTTGTATCTATCCTTGAAGATCCATGTCTATCTTCCCCAGATTTATGTTTATCTTGAAAGATCCTTGTATATCTTATGAAGATTTGAGTTTATCTTGAAAGATCTTTGTATATTTTCTCAAGATTTGTGTCTATCTTAGAAGATCCTTGTCTATCTTCTCAAGATTTGTATCTATCTTGAAAGATCCTTAGCTATGTTTACAAGATTTGTGTCTATCTCCACAACATTTGTATCTATCTTGAAAGATCCTTAGATATCTTTACAAGATTTATGTCTATCTTAAAATATCCTTATCTATCTTCCAAGATAAGCCTTTTGGGATTCTATAATAAGCTAGACCCGGCTTCCCAAATAAGCTATCTGGGATTCAATAATAAGCCATGGGTCTTTAATAAACCAATTGGGTTTCTTTAATAAACCGACTGGGCTTCCAAAATAAGCCGACCGAGCTTCTATAAAAAGCCATGGAGTTCTTTAATAAACCAATTCAGTTTCTTTAATAAACCGACTGGGCTTCCAACATAAGCCACTGGGCTTATTTAATAAACCAGTTGAGTTTCTTTGATAAACTGACTAGGCTTCCAAAATAAGCCACTAATTTTTTTAATAAACCAACTGGGTTTCTTTAATAGACCGATTTGTTGCTTGTGTGGTATCCACATACACCATTTTAATGGGGTACAACACCAATATAATTGGCATATCAAATTTGCAAATAATGTTTATCAAATATATATTTTTTGCAAATAATATGTGTCAATATAAATATTCTGACATCTTTAAAGAATAGTTAGTGATCACCAAAAGAAATCCCCTTGACTCCTGAAGCCTGTTGTATTCAGGTGAGTTGGTTTCCAGGTGACGTTTTTTGTAGCAAATGAGATGTATTTGATAAGCTCTAGCTATGAGCATAGATTTTTACAGTTGTAAACGATCCCATAATATCTGGCGCTTATTGAACGAATGGCCATGGAGCTAGCACATTATGCTGAATTCAGCTGGTGCGAGATTCTTGTTACAATATCTGCATATACAGTTTAGTTCTTGACTTCATGAGTAATTGAAGATATTTCAGATAAGATTGCATTCATTTCAGGTATGAGTTATGAATACTTGTATACATAAAGATTGGGTTCAGAATTACCTCTGGCACTTGTCGCGGGTTTAGCAGCTCTGCAGTTTCATCCATTTGAGGTGTGAAGTACTTGTTGTGTCAGACTGTCACTCGGCCGAACTCACAAGTAATGCTATCTTAAGCTTGTTTTTAATAATGCACAAAACTATATCTATTCTTCTAAAATCAAGTCTCGGACTAGGATAAGAGTATGGCAGTTTAGTGATGTAGTTTATACAGTGGTAAGAAAAGGTTCATTAAAGACTTAGAGATTTGATTTTAGACTAACAAATGAACGAAAGATTGTCACAAAGTTGAGAGATAATGGGATTCAAGATTCCACCATTAATCACATTCAATTGGTCCATCTACTGACTGATTCATAACAATTTTAGCTCTTTTATAGACTCTATTGTTTTGCCAAAAAGTAGATTTTATAAAGCATTAGATGTAAATCATAAGCATAACGCATCAATAGTTCTTAGACTAAGCATACACTATCAAAAACAAAGTCACAAATAATCAATGAAAATCATAAATCAATTAAAACAAGTGCAAGAGTCATACAAAATCAATTATAGTTACCAATCAATTATGAAACATGGCTTCCTCCGTCGTCCCAGTGTTGGGGTTTAGCTCTTCATGGTGAAAACATGCTCAAAAATTCAAAATAATATCTCATAGCTCAAAAAGGTGTTTTTATTGAAGAAATTGTATAAGACAGAGATTTTGCAACGCTGCAATGGTGTTACAGACGTCACTGTTACAAAGGAATAGTCAATAAATATGAATAACAGTGGATGAAAGCCTTTGGAAATCAGTGCCGAGAAGAAACTTTTTGCAACTGTATCTGCGACTGTTCAGCTTCTTCTTCTTCTCCGGCAGAACTCGCCTGCAGTTTCTCTGCTTTGATTATGCAACTTCTCCCGGTCCTCCTTCCGACCCCCAATTGGATAGAATGCCAAATGTCGTGAAGAACAAACGAAGACATTTGCAATAAGTTCACCAAAAATGAGGTATGTGAAGACTGACCTATCCCATTTACTCATGGCGTTTTCCATTCTATCTTATGAGACTATGTCGTATGATTTTAACAGATATAATGTTGCAAATCAGAAATTTAGCGTACAAGCTTGTCTTGGTTAAACTCTTAAAATATGATTCAAGCAATGGATGTTAGTAGATCCCGCTTTGCAAACCTGTCCGGTTCCTGTGTTAACAGGAGTCACGAACTACGTTATATGATTACGTTCGATTTTGCACAACTCTCATAGACACTTATAAGACAAATTAGTTTACAAAATACATGTGGTTGTGGATCATTGATTAAATCTTGAGTTTATTGAACGCCGCTAATGCTTGTAATTTCAAAGGCTACTTAGACGATAGAAACAAGCGTTGTGCACGATTTCATAATCTTGAACCCCGATGCATATTCTTTTGTGTAGATTAAGGAAGACTTCTCACATGCTTATATAGATTCTTAATAAGAATTTCATCTAAACTGAGAAAGTGTTTCTTGGATATCAAGTTATCTTAGCTTGAATTCAAAGTTACGTAGAGCCTATATATGGAGAAAGACTTTTGCAATTGGATTTTCTTAATCCCTTGGGTCCTAGTTGCAAAGCTAAAGTCGTGATCTAAACTTAGGTTTCCTATGAAAAACATAATTAGGTTACGGATTTGAAGACTTCATTTAGGGTTTCATGAAGCTCTGTAAGACTATCTTTTACCTGATAATTCGTGTATCTGGATCTTGTTCTTATTGATCTTTGAGGTTTCATAATCTTGGATCAGGAACGAGATAAATAGAAATTACAAAATTCTCTTTTTCTCAGACTTTGTGATTGCTCAAAACAAATATCTAAACTCTTCTTTGATCTATTTGAATGTTGGTTGAGAGCGATTTCACATATGCTATCAACCTACTTAACGGAATCACAACAAGTCCGTGGTACCTGCGCGACATGATTCAAGATATCTGGCAGAAGAAAGATTCTTTTATTATCTTGAAGTTTGAGCATCGTTACAGAGAGGCAAATTTTGCAGCCGATTACTTGTCTAAAAATGCGAGTTCAAGACAATTAGAAGGAATTTGGATACAAAATCCTCCTACCGGTTCATGTAGTTATCTCTTAGAAGATTGTCAGGGAAGAGCTTCCCCCCGTGTTGCTAATTAAATAAGTGTGTGTTAGTTCCTGTCGTTTTGGCAGATTATTAAAAAAAATAAAAAATATTGAGAGGTGGTTAGTAACCCATGCTTCTCAGCTAACTGAATATAAGTGCCAGATCCGTGAGGTTTGCTAGACTTTGTCTACTGCAAATAGATTTCCAAACCTAGATTGAAACATATCAAAAGGGAAATTAAATATGCTTGTATGCTATAAGAAGATTGGTATCAAAAGTCTTGACTTATGTCGACACAACTCTTAGGCTGTAAAGGACGTTAGCTAAGGGAATCAATTGTGTAGAGCTTTGCGACGTTCAATAGATGTAAGGAGTGAGAATACAACTGAATTGCTTGGAGAGTTAATTCGATTTCAAATACATTTCGGTTATAAGTCTGATAGTAGTATAGTGTCTTTATCGGTTTAATACAGTGTGGTGTTCAAAGCTGGACGAGGTCCCCAGGTTTTTCTGCAGATGTAGTTGTCCTCGTTAACCAAATTTCTGGTGTCTTTTGTTTTTTTTCTTTTTCACATCATATTGTTCATCTTTATAATATGAATAACACAAGTAGTACGTAGTCAATCTAGATAGTTTAACTCCTTATTATTTGGAATAAAAAACAAGACTCGTTCTTATTGAATTCGTATCTTGAAAGATACATCGCAGGTTTCATACTTGTTAGAATACGAATACGACTAGATTGATTTTAGATATTGACTTTTGAGATCGTCCAAGAACTCTCCTACACAATCAGGTACATGGACCTTTGGTCTATACATATTGATTGTAGAAGAAAAATAAATAAACTATATATACAATCTTCTTCAAGGGTCTTTGCTTTGATCTACTTATGATTGTATTAGGTTTTTTCCATGCAGGTTGCCGAACCAAAAAGTTGGTGGTGTACTTAGTACCCTCTTTTTTTTAATATTTTTTTATGTTGGAGATCAATTTCCAGCATAACTGCCATAATCACCTGAATGGATTTCATCCATTATATATCTGCATTGATGCTCTGTTACACATTTTAGCAGAGGTCCCGTATAATATTTTATATACAAGTCATCGCCTATCAGCTGGTATCTTACAGACTTTAGTGCAACTTTTCTTGCTTCTTGTGAATTAGTTGGAAGCAACTTAGATTTCATACAGTTGTAAATATCTCTCATCCATGACTCATTTATATTATCTTGAGTTGGATTCGAGCTTTGGATCTGTTTTTAGCATTTTCAATTTCAGAGATTGTTGGTTCTTCGTGAACTCTAATATCAATTGTTTTTTTGCAAGCTTCAGGTATTGAAGATCACAGGAGTGTTAATGTATCTGCATGTCTGAATTTATTTATTGATATTTGCTAACTTTGTCGAAGATTTCAAGCAACTTATTTACTAGATCTTTATACTTGATCTTAACAATATTCCTAGCTTCGTATTGACCTCCCAATTGCATTGAAGTCAGCTAAGAGTCATTGTAGATAATAAACTCCTTCAAATTTAGATTTTTGGCAGCTAAAGTCCTTATAGTAATGTTTCATTCCCAGATTGATTATTGATTGAGAATATTCAATGAAGTTATTCTCTAGTATGATTATTACAACTTCAGCTCCTCATTCTTAATCATTTGAAGCTCCATCTATGAATATTTTCCATAACCCGAGCATGTTCAAAGATGAATCTTCACATTTAGGTAGAACTTCTGGCTTAGGTTCAGGTAGAATTTCCAGTTGTTTTTACATCTTGAGGTCGAAGTTGGGATCCTCAACTGGGAAATATACTACGAAATTTGCTACCGCTTGGCATTTTATTGCCTTTCGAGGCATGTAGTTCAACCCAAATATATTCAATTAAACTTCCCATTTAGCTAATCTACCAGTTTTATTCACTTTCGACAGCATATTCTCGACTAGGATTTCGTGAAAATATTCACTTTCAAGCTCGAGAAGTATGGTCTGAGTTTAACATAAGAAAAAAAAGTTAGCAAGGATCACTTTTTATAGCTGAGAATAGCTGGATTCAAGTGGAGTCAGAGTTTTGCTGATAAAATATATTGGATTCTCTTTGTTTTCCTCAACTCTTACCAGTACTGCACTTATAACTGTCGAGTTATTAGCAATGTGGAGATACGGTTCTTCACCTGGTACTGGTGGGGATAAAATTGGTATGACTGATATATATATAAGTTGTGATATGGTCTGTAGTGATTAGACGTCCTTGAAATAAAATATGAAGGACCTGAAAATTCAGACTTTAAGGGGTCCAAAATATAGAAATAAGAAAATTATTCCTATATCTTGGACTGCGGGCCAACCCGGACCGCTAACCCATGACTGACACACTGACCATCACTAACCCAATCCATATACTGGTCTAACTCGGTTTGAGTCAACTGAATCAGAAGCTAACCCAGCCAAGTCACTCAGCCGACCATATCCACCCTCTTTTAAGGAAGTTTTATTCAGCCAAAAGGAAGATCACGTCAATAGAGTTGAGTAGATGCAACCAGCGAATAGGAGAAGAAATAGGAAAATACATCTCCCGGTTCCAACGCTTCGCTTTGGATTTCCACGGAGACAGTAATGAAGAAGCGCTAGTCGAAATTTGCATACGCGGAATGACACTCGCCTTTAAGAGGAGCCTGGTCAACTTTAGGTCCAAACCTTCGTTGAGATGAAAGAGGCAGCAGAAAGGATTGTCGACTGTGTGGAGGAATGCAGATCACGCCTGACACTACAAAATTAACACCATATCTGAAACACCACGTAATGTAAGGCCCAACGCCAACAAAGGAAGGAAATAATCGCTTCAAATTGCCAATCAGAACTTATGAGGAAACAGATGGGTGAAACGAAACTTTTACCCACCAGCCTCTACCATGCAGCCGGGAACAAATAATCGGAATCTTAGAACAGTGGATAGCAACAAGGAAATTGAACTACCTCCGACAGTAGTAGATGTCAACAAAATGGACAAAAGCGCCACTAAGTACTGCCATTATCACCAACGATTAGGCCATCCGACAGTGGAGTGCTTTGCCGTTAGAAGCATCTTCGATTGCAAGCGCATAGCTGGAGAAATCGAAATAGCAGGGCAAGAAATCGAGCACGAACCCCTTCCCCACCACTGAACCATAAATAGGCAAGGCGTAGACGAAGCATGCAAAACTAACAACGTCACGACCAAACCCACTCTTCCACGAACTTGGTTCACTGAAAACAAGCGACAACGACCCATCGTAAAGGCAAGCTGTACCTTTCCTTCCGTTCCATACAAATAATAATACGGAGAAGCCTCTGGCTGTTTAATGGTGTTGGTGCAGATTTTATGATTTACGGAGTGGAGAAGCCTCTGGCTGTGATTTCAGCTGCAGTTGATATTGCTGCGCCAAATGATCCAGTTAGTGATCATGCCGCGGGACTTACAGTGGAAATACTCAACCAAATGCTGCAGAGGCAGATAACCACGACGGTCAGTATTCCACCGCACTGCAGGCTTCACTTCTCACGCACGTTGAAATCTGCTTTAGATTTTGTAATTGCAAATCCCATGAACCTTACGGCCTGGATACGTCTACTCCTTATGCCGATTTTCTCCTTAAACATGTATGAACCTCAAAGCTCGAGTGAGGAACGCTCTGGTAACAGAAAAAAGTTATAGACGGCTGCGATTAACAAAGCTCTGTTGACATGGAAGGAACCTTCAGGCTGTATCAGCTTAGTTCAACATCTGCTCGACCTGACTAAACAACCCCCAAAGCAGCGTTCTCCCAGCAAAAAGAAAACTAGCAAACATTTGATAGCCTGCAGGAAGAAGTTAAGTTATGGTCACTACACCACGGCAATTCGTATCCTTTCGTCCAGTGGCGTTGCTCCACCAACTCCAGATACTCTTTACGAACTTCAGCAGAAGCACCCTCTAGCTCAGCCCCCTATCATACCTGCAGATGTTATTTCATCACCTGCTCTATCTGTGGAAGCTAAGGATGTCCTCGCTGCACTTAAAAGCTTCCCAAAGGGAACGTCCTGTGGCAGGGACGGCCTCAGAGCTCAGCATCTACTTGATGCTATGAGTGGCGCTAGTGCTGCTATCGCGGATGACTTGTTGCAGTCGATTACTGGAGTTGTGAATCTATGGCTTGCAGGTAAATGCCCTTCAATCCTCGGTGAATTTGTCGCCAGCGCGCCATTGACGGATTTGCTCAAACCTGGTGGTGGTTTGATACCCATTGCGGTGGGTACCATATGGCGCAGACTATGCTCCAAATTGGCTGCCAACTCGGTTTGTAAAAGTCTGAATTCTTACCTTGGAAACTTTCAATGTGGCGTTGGCATTCCGTGTGGAGGGGAGGGAATTTTACACTCTGCAAACAGATTACTTGAGCTGCATGGATCTGACGACACCAAAACTATGTTGCTGATCGATTTTTCAAATGCTTTCAATCTCGTTGATCGGTCTACCATCATTAGAGAAGTACGTGCTCGATGTCCTAGCATTTCACATTGGGTGGAATTTTGTTACATGAAACCCGCCAGGCTATATTATCGATACCATATCCTTTCCTCGACACAAGGTGTACAACAGGGTGACCCTCTCGGTCCCCTATTATTTGCCTTATCTCTACACTCGCTCGTCGAGAAGATTGCAGCTAACTGTACTCTAGATTTTCATGCCTGGTATCTGGAAGATGGGACCATAGCAGGTGACACTACGGAAGTATCCAAAGCTCTCAAGATTCTTCAAGACGATGGACCAGGCTACGGGTTATATCTAAATATTCGAAGACGGAGTTATATTGGCCTTCATATGACCCGAGAAGGGATACTGATAATGCTTTCCCTGCGAACATTGGTAAGCCTACAGATGGTGTGAAATTGCTTGGTGGATGGGTAAGCTTAGATTCGAATTTATGCTGCAACACAGTGACGCACAGAATAGATAAAACCATTCAGCTTATGGACAAGATTCAAGAGTTGCATGATCCTCAATGTGAACTCTTACTTTTACGTAGTTGTACTGGGGTATCGAGGTTGTATTTTGCTTTGCGCACCACCTGCCCCAAGGCGTTATCACCTGTTGTTGAACGCTTTTATGGTTATCTCATGCAATATCTCCGTCGTCTTGTGGTCGGAGATGGCGCTGGTTTTGGCTTAGTCCAGCAGCGACTAGCTACACTTCCCATTAAGGATGGGGACCTTGGTGTACTCACTGTGTCAGATACTATGAAGTACTGCTACCTTGCATCTCAGGTACAGACCCGACATTTGCAGCATTCTATTTTGAAGACGCCTACAACAACGGACCTATGTCCTGGGTTTCACAGTGCCTTACAGTGTTTCAAGCAAGCTTGTGGGATTTTCTCCCCGGATTTCAACATTAACGATACCGCCCCCCAATACATGAAGTCTTTGGCGGCTATCTATTTTGGTGCAGTTCGGGAAAAGGTACCCTCTAGTTTCACTTTATTTTCACAAGAGGTTGTTGTTTGGAAATGCAATAGGTCTGACCATGCCATGGACTTCCTTAAGGCAATCCCGATACCCGGCCTTAATCAGGCTGTTGGGCCTAGGCAGTTTATCTCGGTGTTGCAGTACCGCTTGGCCCTACCCCTTTTTGATGAAGGCAACAAGTGTTCATGCTGTGGCAAGCTTATGGATATCTTTGGTGACCATGCCATCCATTGCGCTAGTGAGGTCGGGCTTAAATTCAGACATGATCTAGTGAAAGATATCTTGGCAGATATGTGTTATAGGGACGGTGTTGTAGTTAGAAAAGAGGTCTCGTTGGGTGTCATCAGCGGAAAGGATCTTCGACCTGCGGATATCATGGCTTATTTGGGAAGATGGCAGGGATGTTTATCTTGATGTCACAGGAGTCTCCCCATTCACTAGTGCTAGAACTCGTAGCTTCATACCAGGTCATGCCATTTCTGCAGCTGTCACCCGCAAGAATAATAAATACTTGGATGTTTGCACTTCACTCGGTTATGGCTTTGGTGTGCTTGCCTTTTCCACTTTTGGTGAGGTTGGTACGGATTTTGTAATTTTTTTTGAAGAGAATAAGGAATTGCATGGCACGACATGATGCCAATTTCAAGATGGGCAATTCTCTTTTTCATAAGTTAGGGATCGTTATTCAAAAAGGTGTCGGTGCCCAGCTTGTTGCTAGGTTGCCCACCATCCCTTGTAATGTTGATTTTGATATTGATTTATAATAATAATAATAATAATAATAATAATAATAATAATAAGGGTATGAGAGAGAAAATCTGGGCGATTTACAGGTGACAGAAAGTCTGCAAATTTGTTCCGGCAATTGCATCGAATTTCCTCCATAGAATTCTGTTCACTCTTCATCTTTCAAATCCCCTTGTTATTTCCTTTCGATTGATGCCATTCTTAACCACTGTCTCTCACCAACCGAGGTAGTTACAGCGGTTATTTTTTTACAGATGCCATGCGTAACACTCGTTCTAGATCATCTTCCTCATCACAACATGATGTATCATCATCTGCGGCGTCGTCTTCTATATCAGAGTCTCAATACTTTAGCCCTGCAACGGATTTTACTCCATCACATGATCCTGGTGAAGATACAGAGTCATACGGTGATCACTTTCATTGTCCTTTTAAAGGGTTTGACGATTGCAGAGACGGGGTTAATGGTAGAGGGTTCGTTCGCAGTTCGTTCACCAGACACCTTAATAACAGACATTTTCGTACAGCAGAGGCTAAACAAACCTGCAAGGAGAGAATCAACAACAACTTGAATGTTTTTACAGCTTGGGAACGAGTTCTAGGGTCATTACAGATGTGACTCTGCAGTTTATGCATGAGTATGCATGTCTGGAAAAAACCCTGTCGTCATTCAATCCATCAGGGAACAATTGTCTCAGGACCATTCAATGAGCAATGTGTTGATTTCCTTATCTATGATATTACCAAGCCTTTTGAGACTGCCGAAGACACAACAGACACTGTGGTTGAGAATACCCCATCCCTATCTGTAAAACTGCTCAATGAAATCTTTCAAAGGCAATTTACCACTATCAATAGTATTCCTCCACCTTGTCGACTGAACTTCTCAAGAACTCTTAAATCATGCTTGGATGCTGTCATATTAAGTCCCACTGACTTATCATCATGGATAAAGTTATTGCTCCTTCCTATTTGCACTCTCAACCTCTACACTCCTAAGATCACACCCTAAGAGCGGTCTGGCAACAGGAAACTCCTGCAAGTTGCCTCTATCAATCGTGCAATACTCACCTGGAGAGAACATAATGGATGTGTTACTCTCATCACCAAACTGTTGGAGGTACCAAAGCGTAAACCATTGAGAAAACCAAGAAGCAAGAAGACTCAAGAGAGTGCCAACTTGCAGGCTTGCAGAAAGAAGTTGAATTTTGGGCACTATATATCGGCTATTCGAGTTCTCTCATCAAATGGTATTGCACCATGCACTACAGACACACTCACAGAACTGCAGGAAAAACACCCACATGCTCACCCTCCTACTATACCCACTGAAGCAATCTCTGCTGATCCCATTGCTGCAGACACGGGTTCAGTTCTTGGTGCTATAAAAAACTTCCCCAAAGGAACATCCTGTGGCAGGGATGGTCTCAGGGCACAGCATCTACTTGATGCCATGAGTGGAGCAGCAAGTGCAGTTGCAGATGAGCTTGTAACATCAATCACAAAGGTGGTAAATATCTTACTCGCTGGAAAATGCCCTGTCATTCTAGGTGAATACATTGACAGTGCTCCCCTTACGCCATTGCAGAAACCTGGTGGTGGTCTCAGACCCATTGCTGTGGGTACTATATGACGCAAGTTAGTTTCCAAAGTTGCAGCTATGAAAATTGGAAAGGAAATGTCCACCTATTTGGGTGACTACCAGTTTGGTGTGGGAGTGCCATGTGGTGGGGAAAGTATCCTCCATTCCGTCAACAGACTCATGGAGTTAAAAGGTACAATGCACAATACTTCCATGTTACTCATCGACTTCTTGAACGCATTTAACATGGTTGATCGTACAACACTAATCCAAGAGGTCAGATCTCATTGTCCTGCAATTGCTCAATGGGTCGAGTTTTGTTATGCTAAACCGGCTCGGATATACTATAATGAGTTCATCCTATCCTCGGCTAAGGGAGTGCAACAAGGTGACCCCCTTGGTCCGTTGCTCTTCGCACTTACTCTTCATCCTGTTGTATTGAGCATCGCCTCCAAGTACAAGTTAGACTTAAATGCATGGTACCTCGACGACGGCACCATCATTGGTGATACGTTGGAAGTCTCCAAGGCCTTGGCTATAATTCAATCTGAAGGTGTCTGCAGGGGTCTCCACCTCAACATCACCAAAACCGAGTTATTTTGGCCTACACTAGACCAGCGGAGTTTAATTCCAGGCGTTTTTCCTGACAACATTGGTCGACCCTCAACTGGTGTCAAACTCTTAGGTGGTCCAGTCAGCCTAGATTTGCAATTTTGCAAGGAAATGGTGATGCAGAGAGTGACTAAAACCATCAACCTCATGTCAGTCGTCAAAAAGCTCAAGGATCTGCAAAGCGAACTATTATTATTGCGCAATTGTACTGAGGTCTCAAGATTATACTTTACTATGCGCACAACAAACCCCTTAGCATTGCAGCAAGCTATGACTCACTTTGACGATCACCTCTTTCAATATTTGCGACAACTTATTACTGCAGATGGGGCAGGTTTTGGTCCATTGCAATACCGCATTGCTACCCTACCAATCAAGGACGGAGGTCTCGACGTGTATACGATGCAGGACACCAGCAATTACTGCTACTTGGCTTCACAGTTTCAAACTCGGGCTATACAGGATGTCATATTGAAGGACACCCCTACTACTAGTTCAAGCTCAACATATCAGCAAGCCTTAGCAGCCTACATCCAAGTTTGTGGTCTTACCTCTTCCTCACATAGCTTTGACGATACAGCCCCTCATTCTATGCACTCTCTGGCTGTTTTATACTTCGAAGCAGTGAAGAAACGGATACCCACAACCTTTCATTTGAGTGTACGTGACAGTGTGTTATGGCAGTGTAACAAGCTTAAGCACGCCCAAGATTATTTACTTGCCATACACATTGCTGGTTTGAATCAAACCCTTGGACCCCGTCATTTCAGAAGCGTTCTCAGCTACCGCCTTGGCATCCCGCTGTTTCCCGAAGGCAGTCATTGTTCAAGTTGTAATAAGGAGATGGACATATTTGGAGACCATGCCCTACATTGTGCTAGCGACGTTGGACTCAAATTCCGTCACGATCTGGTACGTGACATTTTTATGGTTATATGTATCAAAGCCGGTGTCGCATCACGTAAAGAAGCAACCTTAGGTTTTCTTTCAGATGAGAATGCTGCTTTGAGGCCGGCCGACTTACTGGTACACAACTGGGAAAACGGCAGAGATACATGCTTCGATGTCACAGGCGTTTCTCCCTTCACTGGGGAAATTCGTTCTTTCACCCCGGGTCAAGCTCTCTCTAAGGCGATTCTCCGTAAACGCAAAAAATATTTAGAGAAGTGTGAGTCTCACGGATATGGCTTTCGTATTCTTGCTTTCACTACATTAGGTGAACTAAGTGAGGACACAGTGGCTTTTGTAAAGAGGTTAAAGAACTGTCTATCTCACAATGACGCAAATTGTGGCACTGGCAGTTTTCTTTTTCATCGTTTAGGTATTGTTATTCAAAAGGGTGTTGGTTCCCAGCTTGTAGCTAGGTTACCAACACTTTTAATGTAATATTACTCTTTTCCCTATTTTCAATAAAAGCCCTCAGAGGTACGTTTTCATAATAATAATAATAATAATAATAATATATAATAATAAGTGGAAGGGTTGCAAAGGAAAAAGTATCAACATTACAATTACTAAAGGCTACGGGTTGTGAAACTGTACCCGGTCGGCTGACGATCACTAAAGGCTACGGGTTGTGAAAGTGCACCCGGTCGGCTGCCGATTACTAAAGGCTATGGGTTGTGAAAGTACCCCATGTGGGATGACTAATACTAAAGGCTACGGGATATGAAAGTGCACACGGTCGGTTGACGATTATTAAAGGCTAAGGGTTGTGAAAATGCACCCGTTCGGTTGACAAATACTAAAGGCTACGGGTTGTGAAAGTGTGCCCGGTCGGCTGGCGATTACTAAAAGGATACGGGTTGCGAAAGTGCACCCAGTCGGCTTACAATTACTAAAGGCTATGGATTATGAAAGTACACCCAGTCGACCGACAAATACTAAAGGCTACGGGTTGTGAAAGCACACCCGATCGGCTTAATCTACAATTATAACAGGCTGCAGGTCGCCAAGAGCACCCGGCCAATCAATATCACAATTACTAAAAATCTACGGGTCAATATGGGCGCCTGATCAGCCGAAATCACAAGGAATCTGCTCCGAACTCCTAAACAATCGGTGAATAATACCTGCGGTAGACGACCACGCACATGGCCAAAGGCCGAGCTATTAATACAGTTAAAGGAAGATCAATTTTAAACTTCCACAACGATGGCAGACATGTAAAAGCACAATCACGTCGAAAACAAAAGGGGGCGCATTTCAAAGAGCCCCCATGTAATCCAAAATGAGATAGAACGTGCACGCGCCTACCGATAAAATGATAATGCAAGTATACATATTCAGCGGTACAGCCAAAAAGACAAAGTACTTTTATAATAATACTCTACCACAAGCCTTAAAGGGTGTACACGCTAACTGCCGATACGTGACTGGTGTCTGCAACACGAGCACCTGCAAAAAAAGGGGCGGGGAGAGAGCAGAATTCAACACCATGAAAATCCGGTACAAACATTCAACATAAATAAATAAGGTACCCACAAGTATCCTCAAAGAACACAACCAAATATGCAATAATTGTTAAAAAAAAAAAAACGCACTCAACAAACAGTAAAGTAGGAGGACAAAGGAATGAAAATGAAGCGTATTAAGTAGACTGCAACCTGGACCACTCTTGCTTCTTCCTATCGAGCTCCGCGCGAACCTTTTCCTCCGTAACCTCCGTCCGTTTGGCCGCACTAGTCGCCACTTCCGCATAGCAATAAGCTGGTTCAGCGCTATCTTTTTCTCGGAAGTCACCTTAGAAAGTTGAGCCAACTCTTCCTCCAACTGGGTGATATGACTCGGGAGGTGCACACGTGGGTCATTGCGATTCTTCACCTTCGCCAGTAACTCATCCAACCACTCTACTCAAAAAGTGAGACCATCGCTGGTCGAATAGTAGTTTCCCAACTTTGCAACACGCCCGCATCAATAGGGCCATCCTTCACCCCGCGTATGTTGATCAGCCACTTCGAGAAGATTTTTATTCATATAACACATAGTCTTTATGTCAAGGAGACCTTCCTTTAACATATGCCCACCACCTCGCTCCATAATGTCTCTGTAAGTGGCAGCCAAAGCAGACGGCACCCAAAATCCATGAACCTGTCTATAAGCATTAGGATTAACACCAGCCTTGGCGGCATCTACCACCGCCGAAAAGCAAAATTTCGCATATCAGGGACCGACATCGGGTCAGAAGTATTTGAGCGCCTCTCCGGATGTTCAACTAGTGCAGAACCACCACCATCTAGCCGAGCGCGTTTTGCAGACCTATCGCTATTAGGATTAACGCGCCTACCACCCTCGACACTAGAGCCCTCGTGCTTCACAACTTCTTTACGCTTATTAACCATATCCTAAAAAAATGTGTATGTGTGTGAGGTTGATAATGACCAATAAAATAACGATAAGTAAGTGCTAATAAACATGAGAGGGCGCGACTTATACAAAACGAAGTAATACAAAAAAGAAAGGAGAAGAGAGAAAAGACCGAGCAAGAAAGGGACCAACCTTGAAAATAGGGGATCAAGCGGATGATCACAATGCTTCGAACGAAACGCTGAGGATCCAGAAGAAGATCTGGAGTCACTCGTATAACCTACAAAACAAAGAATATTCAACATTGGGAAGAAAAGACTCGGATATATAAATAGATCCAAAAACAAAGGACGCGACGAGTTAAATAGAGAAACACGTGTTAAGCGGAGAGTGAGCAGTCACCTTCAGGGAAATCTGGATGAGGCGCCACGTGGGCAGAAGACCCACCTAAAACCGACCAATTCGATCCAGAAGGGCTTAGCGAATGTAACACATCACTAGGGGATTCCAAGGCCTGGACCCTAACAAGGATGGTCTCTGCCAATAAATGATTGACTGATGATACATGCAGGCGAGGAGACACCCATCCAGCGCCTTTTGATATCTTAACTACAAGGCTTTGCACAAGATCCATGAATAAAGGAGTTGGGATACCATTGGCACCTCGTTGAGGTTGCGATGAACTACCCCGCTGAACCTGTGCAAGAAACATAGGCGAGGGATCAACAGAAGAATAAGGGCGGGAAGCGGATAATCTTGCTGCTTCCCGTTTAGCCTTTTCAACGAAACTTTTCTGAGACCAGTCGCGTTCAGGAATGTTGAGATACTCCTTCATCAAATAAGAGGCCAGCTTCTACTCCACGTGATCGGATAGAGGAGTTTTCTGAGAACGCAATACCGCTATTTAAAAAAAAAAAAAGAGAGAAAAATGAGAGGGAGAAGCATATAGAAAACTATATCGTAACACGACATATGTCTCAATATAGAAGATATAGTATAAATAGACTTTCCAAGTGATACATGAGTTTCAATCTCCACATACCTTTTGTTGATGAAGTTCCACAAGCTCTCCTTAGTAGTTCTTCGTCTTCAAATGATGAACGCCATGAAGTCTAAGACTCAACTACACAATCTATGTCCTAGTCCGAGACATCTATAAGTAGAATAAAAATCAAGACTTATAGTTTTGATCACTAACATTGACAAACATGCTTGAGATAGCAATGCATGCGAGTTCGACCGAGCAGTGCTCTAACAATGTTTTAGAAATGGTTGGAAATTCTTTTGGATCCAAAACCCTGTTGTTCTTTATCTTGTCTTTAAGTTTCATGCATTTACGTCTGTGATTTTTTTTTTATTATTTTTGACGAAATTGAGGGTTATCCTTCTTTACAGGAACAAGGTCTTCTTGCATAAATGTTGCAACCTTGGCACTTGCAGATGTTGGTATCGCAATGCGTGATCTCGCCACTTCTTGTAGTGCTGGATATCTTAACAGCACTCCTTTGCTCGGTATGTCAACAATAAGTTGTCTTTCTATAATAAGTTCTAGCATATAGAAGTTTAAAACTCAATTGCTAATCAGACTTGAATTTTTCAGCTTCATTTAAGTTATTGGGTGGTCTAGGTATACTAGTTATTGGGTGGTTTGGGTACACTGAATTTTTCAGATTCAGTTCAAACTTACTCAATTGCTAAGTAAGTTTCTATGTGTACACTAGTTTGTTGTGATACTTAGTATACATTTGTATCAAATACTCAATAATTTTTGTTAACTTCAATTGAAGAATCTTTTATTCATAATATAATACAGTTTTGTATGTCCATTGAATGAATGACATTGTAATTTGTATATGTGGAAATGATGAATATGGGAAACTGGGTAATTGCAGGGGGGGTAAATGTGGGAGGAAATGGATATTGACCAGGCCAATGAAGACTTGACCTTTTTTTTCTGTTGCAAAAAATTATCAACGTCTCTGATCTGTTGCTAAATTAGAACCAGAACAAATAAATTAGAACTAGAACCAATAACATATAGTTTCGGGCAGGGGTATTCCTGTAGTTAGCAACATCTTAGCAACGACAGACTTCGGTTGCTAATGAACAATTTAGCAACGACAAAGGCCGTTGCGAATCCACGTTGCTGACCGAGAGTCGCAACGGAGCTTATGGCGTTGCAAAAAATTGCAACACGGTGTTTTGCAACAGAGGTCTCCCGTTGCGACCCCAGTCAACAACAGCCAGAGTCCATTACTAATCCTGGAAAATGGTGTAGTGCCAATTGACGGTACAAGCCGCCCAAAAATATGGGAGCAATAGGAAAAGAAATGTCACGGGACATCAACACGGCCATCGGCATGAGCTCGCTCTTAATAGTGTGCTAGGCACTATACTCGAATACCTCATGACAAAGCCAGAACAAGATGAAGGCCGCCAGTTCGGCGCAAGGATTCTCCTCTTTTCTAAGAGGAGACATGAATTTCTTGTTGACCAACCGTGGAGCCCAATATTTGATCCAAGGAGGTGGAAAGGCGCGTCGATTGCGTTTAACAACAACTTCGAGACTAGTCCGCGCGGTAGGAATTGTCGAACCGTGAAGTGCTTCATGAGCGCGGATCGAACTAGCAAGTAAACGTTCGCCTACCGGACGCGATGAAGGAGGTTTTTCACCCCCAATCGCTTTGGATTTTCCTTTGGCAGCGGACGTCGATTTCCCCTTCTGACTAGCGCTTGCAAGCTTTTCCTTCTATTCCCGCTTCGTCGGCAACTGATCCTTCCTTACTTGCTCATTGTGCGAATCTTATTTGAGTCTAATAAATAATCCCATAAATCTTTGTCCTCATCATTTAAAGCCTCGAAAACAGCTACCTCATCATAGCAGTGAGTATCGTGTATAGGTAACCCTGTGAGAGCAACTACGTCCTCCAGAACTATAGTAGCTTCCCCCCATGCAAAGAACGGGGTATGAACAAGAGACGCCCAACGACAAAAGAGCTGTGTCATATCATGCATACACCTAACTACCTCTCGTTTGAGAGATAAGTTTATGGATTCCTCGATACATGTTGAATGAAGAGGGGCCACGTGGTCGGGGTTAGAGCAGATATAAGATACCCAATGCGGCCATATATGCGGCGTTGCAGACGCGGAATGAATCTCAATGGTTGTGGGATCGTCATCGCCACGATGAATAGCCATGCTCGGGACTTTCTTGAACGAAAAAGAATCTGGAACATTCGATTCAGGATACATAAGCCATCCGGGCGCGGAAGGATAAGGTAATACGGAAGGTTAAGGAGGCGCGGAATAAGGACGTCATCCAGAGGAGGAACGCACTGACCATCGCGAAGACTCCTCAATATTAACGCGCTCTTCAAATCAGAACTATGTGTGATCTCCGCGATCGTATACGCCTTACCATCTGCTGGTGGGGGTCATCGCAACACTTCTGGGCCTACAAATTTGATTTCTTCTGATTCAGCGCCTATCTCTTCCTCGGATGAACTGCTACTAGCGGAACTACTCGACGTAGCGCATGTATGGTATGTTCAGAATGAGGCGAAAGGAAATAACATAGTAAAGCAATGGGGGAAGGAATGATCCAGCATGCATATATATAGGCGATATCGAGATAAGGACACGACGATTACAAAAATGAAATAACTGAAGAGAAATGTAAAGGCTTTTGACACGTCGCAGAAAGCCAACCGCCACTAAAAAACGTGGGACAGATAAACAAATTTTCCTCTCTTATCTCTATAGGGTGTATGCACGAGGGAATTGATTGACTATCGGGTTATTTGACAATTAACCCAATATTCAGGGCACTAATGTTGATACATGACAATAATTACCCCTTAACGGGGCTAGGGATCCCCAAAAGGGAAGGTAAACCTAATATGAAACATAGGGGACTTGGGACTAAAACCCAAGCCCGCTAGAAAGTATCCATAAGGTAGAAAGGATAAGGAAAGAATTCAGGGAAAATGAGAATGTTGTATTAGGAGGAGTGACATTAGCGATAATTAAGAAGGTTTAAGGACATGTGGCATGATGTTATAAAAGGAAGGGCTTTTGGGAAAGTCTATAAAAGGAGGTACATAGTACAATGGAAAGCAAGTTCACTCTGGTACCATTCCTAGAAAGTGTTGTCATTAGGTGTGACTAGGACGGGTAGAACCAATATCATATTCACCCCTCAACAGTTTGTTAGTGTTGAGACCTTAGTCCAACATTGCTTATATGAGGCTTAATTTTGTAGTTTATAAGTTAATGAGATCCCTCAAATTGTAGACCGGTTTTAGAGTTGAGTTCTACCCATATACTTATGACGAGTTGGGGTCGGTACCCTAACTTTTGGTATCAGAGCCAACCACCAAGATCCATGCCCGCTCTACGGAAGAGATGACCTATAAGTTAGATTAAGGTGTGGATGCACTTGTGTATGGTCATAGTTGTCACCATATTGAATATTGGTAGTCGAGTGGAGCCGACATAAGGAAAGGGCTATCGCCGAGTCAGCGTCGATAGAGTTGGCCGATGAAGACATTGGGTCTGGAAGCATGGTGGGATGTTGGCACCTTAGTATCACATTGCTTAGACGGGGATTAATTGGGTAGTTTATAAGTCAATGAGATTTCTCAACTTGTAGATCGGTTTTAAAGTTGAGATCTACCTATGGACTTATGACGGGTGGAGTCCATACCCTAACAACTAGTGAAGTTGAGATTATAAAGAAGATAATGAAGAACTGAAGATGAGGAAGAAGGTGGTAGTGGTGATGGAAATGGTTGTGGTGTTGTAATGAGTGAGTGGTTTTGGAGCAGAAAAGGCTCATTCTGGCCAGCAACCTGATGTTAGGAGCCTAGTTAGCAATTCAGTGTACGGGAAACGTTCGGGACGGTATACGTACGTGTATTATTCTTTTCGAGAGAAGATAAATCCAGTCCATTATTCGGTACCATTTGTGATTCGGGGATAAGTCGAAACGGCATACGTACGTGTATAATTCGTTTTAGATATTTGAATTCGGAACAGAAAATTCGGCCCTTATATATGAATAAATTAATTAGTATTGATAATTTTAAAATCCTAATTCTTGTATATGTATAAGTTATACCAGGGACGGACCTACAGCTGGGCTAAAAGGGGGCTTTAGCCTGGGTAGCCTCCCCAGTCCACAAGCCAATTTTTTTTCATTTTTTACTCGATCAAGGCTTCTAACCCGGGCCTTAAAAGGAAATTTATCCTTCCTGAATCCGTCCCTGAGTTATACCAAGAAAAAATAACATTTTAAGAAGGGTACCTAAATAAATATAAGAATTCTAACGCTTAGTTATACGTACAATATATGATATCAAACAAAAAATTATTGCATAGACCGATGGTCAAATGGTTTGTATGTGAGTTGGATGTCACGGGTTCAACTCCTGCTTAACGTTGCGGGAAGTTCATATTATACACGTACCTGGTCCGGGATTTGAGACGTTTACATATAATTCAATCACCGCACTGAATCGTAATAGTTCGCGAATCATACGACGAATTGCTAACGGGGTTAGGAGTAGGTTTAATTAAATCTACGACTAATAAGCATCGGTTTTGTATCGTGCAATTTATGTGGTTTTAAGGTTATAACCGCCAACTGAACCGATCTATCTTTATCTAGGTTCTTATATGTATAAACTCTTACCAAGGCTAAGTCATATGGTCTTCTAATCTAGCATCTAGATTGGAAGATAGAATAACCTCCTAAGTTTTATGGAAATTCTAATCTAGCATCTAGAAGCGTTGAAGCATTATTCCCCGTGGCCGCGCATAATGGAACAGCACAACCATTTCAGCCTAAACAGCTCCCTCTGTTTCCAATCTGTTTTTCGCTGACGACTGTTTTCTATTCTCTAAAGCTAGTATGTCTGAAGCAAAAAATATTAAGAACATTCTCAATTTTTGGGGGGGAATGACTGGGCAAGTTATTAACTTTCAAAAATATGGGATTTACTTCACTCCTAAAATTCGCAACAATCATTGTAAAATCATTTTTAAACTCAAGGTTAGGAAAATCTCTAAGAATGATAATTATCTTGGGACGCCTCTCTTTTTTGACAGGAATAAAGTTAATAACTTTGAACCTTTACTTAATAAATACTATGCCTCCCTTTAGGATTGGATTGGAAAGATGTTTAATCACACTGGCCGTACTGTTTTGAATAAAACTGTGCTCAGTGCTTACCCTAACCACTAAATGTAATGTTTAGCTTTTCCTAAGCAAACTTTAGATAACTTAGATAAAATACAAAGGGATTTCTGGTGGCAAAAGCAAAACAAAAAGAAATGTTATTATCCTAAATCTTGGCCTAGCATTACCAAAGACGTTAGACAGTGGGGAATTAAAATACCTCACAAACATAACCTTGCTCAATCACCAAGTTGTCCTGGATATTGATTCATAATCAGGAACAACTTTGGGCTAAAATCCTTAAACATAAATGTTTCCGAAATCATAACCCGCTAAGAAAAACCAGAAAATATAGAATTTCCTGGATTTGGTCTAGTATTATGAAAGGTCTGGAAGCTATAAATCCAACAGTGTTTGGCAAGTGAATAATGGAGCAGATATAAATATCTGATCTGATTTATGGCTCCCTAACCTGTTAGAGCGCTGCTCGGTTGAACTCGCAAGCATTGTTATCTCAAGCTTGTTTGTCAAGTTTAGTTTCCAAAACTATAAGTCTTGATTTCTAGTCTACTTATAGCTAAGTCTCGGACTAGGATAGAAAGTGTAGTTGAGCTCTAGACTACACCGCGTTCATCATGCAAAGACGAAGAACTACTCAAGGAACTGGTGGAACTTCATCGACTAAAAGGTATGTGAAGACTTGAACTTATCTATCACTCAAAAGTCTATCTACTATATCTCCTATCTTGAGACAAAAGTCGTATTGCTATTATAGACTTCGATTATACACATTTGCTATTTCGAGTCAAGTTTATCTCGCTTATCTATTTCTCGAAATATGTGTTGGTAAGCTTTCGCTTTGGGCAAGTTCATGTTTACTCATGACGAAAGTCATGTTGATTGTTTCAATCTCTTGAAAATCACTTTGATGAAAAACGGAGTGTGAATAACCTCTATATAACATCCTCTAAGAATATTTCAATGATTGAAATGAGAGTTTAGAATATGTAATCATCTTTGGATATAAGCATATAGTGTGTACGCACATTAGTGTATAAGTCCAAAACCGGGAACCAAATGTATGCATACTTGTGTGTGTACTAAATGGTTGATGGAGACTAGGTAAGTACGCGTACCCGTACGCATACTGGCGGAAGTTCACGACCGTGAATTTCTGCTGAGTTTGGAATTCAAGACTAACTCAATCCGGTTACCCAAGTATGGAAAGTTCATGTCCGTGAATTTCTGCTAAGTTTGAAAACCAAAACAAACTCAAATACGGTTACTTAAGTACGCATACCCGTACGTATACTTAAGTGTGTTACTTTCTAAAATTGGTTTGTTCATGAACTATAACATTTATATAATAAGTAATGCAATTTGCAAACCGTGGCTATAATGTTCATGAATCGATTCGAGTGAATCAAACCCAATTTTGCTTCGATTGTGTCTTGTATACTTCTATAAGACCTAAGCAATTGGACAACTCTCTAACTAGTTCTTTTGAGTCATTTGAACTAGTTATGGTGAAGATGCATATGGTTGATATGAAAGTGCTCATATGGCTAACCATTGGTCAACTACTGTTGAACCAACTAGGTGTACACATTTAGGTACGGTTACACAAACCTAAATGAACGTGCATTTCATTTGTGTATAACAAGCTAAGATTCGATCTAACAGTTGAAAGATATTAGCTTGAATCTAATCAGGTTTTCATCTAACAGTCAATATTGAATGCTTTGTTACCAAGGTAGCATTGATTGCAAACCCTGATTTGAAGACTATATAAAGGAGAATCTAGAACTGGGAAACCTAATACCCACACCTCCTGTGTGATACTAGTTGTATAAGCTAGAGTCGATTCTCCTTCAACCTTAGGTTTCTATCAAGACCCTGTAGGTTAACGACTTGAAGACTTCATTGGGATTGTGAAGCCAGACCCAACTATTTTCTATGTAGTTGTGTAATCTGATCTTGTTGTTTTCTTCGTATTTGATTACACTTGTAAAATTGGCTCGAGATTAATTAATTTCTCCGATAGGCAAGATTGGAAAAGTAGTCACAAAAATCTTCGTCTCATCGTTTGTGATTCCGCAATATCTAGTTTCACCATCATACGATTTAGATTATTGTGAGGTGATTGATAATTCTAGTTTGTTCTTCGGGAATATAAGTTTGGGTTATCAATCGGTTCATGTTCACCTTGATTTATCAAAAGACGGAATAAAAACTTGTAGGTATTTGTGTGGGATACATATTTATCTATTCTTGTAGACTTTTTTGTGTGATACTGATTTGTTTATTAAAGTCTTTGACTTTGGGTCGTAGCAACTCTTAGTTGTGGGTGAGATCAACTAAGGGAATCAAGTGTGTAGTATCCCGTTCAAAAATTTCATTAGGATCTCGTTCTTATACCTTTGCCAATTTTATTGACAAAAAAGGGGAGAATTAATATGTCTTTCACACTACAAATGCATATGGTTTTCGGATCATTATGTAAGGGGGAGTGGTTTCCATGTAAGATGGAGTATTGACTAAGGGGGAGTGATACATATCACCATAGTATTGTTGTTAAAGTTGTGATACAATTGAACTTTGACGTTGTGTAATAATACTATGACACTGTATAACAATGATTGAGAACTCTTGTTTTCTCGTTGTTATAGCTATGGATTTTCAACAACGATGATGCTGAACTTACAACCTTTGGGATCATTGAGTACTTGGAAGTGACGAAGATTTCGAGTAATGTTGAAGATTAGGCGTATGGAATAGGAGCTACAAAAGTTGTTTTTTTTTGGTATTCCATATGTATTGATAGTTTTGTCACTAAAATTGACAAAGGGGGAGATTGTTAGAGCATTGCTCGGTCGAACTCGCATGCGTTGCTATATCAAGCATGTTCGTCAGTGTTAGTGATCAAAACTATAAGTCTTGATTTCTAGGCTACTATATCTAAGGTCTCGGACTAGGATAGAAAGTTTAGTTGAGCTCAATAACTCCATGACAATCATCATACAAGACGAAGGACTACTCAAGGAACCGGTGGATCTTCATCGACTAAAAGGTATGTGGAGACTTGAACTTATCTATCACTCAAAAGTCTATTTATCTCCTATATTGAGACAAAATTCGTTTTGCTACATAGACTTAGATTATACACATTTGCTATTTCGAGCCGAGTTTAACTCGCCTATCTATTTCTCGAAATATTTGTTGGTAAGCTTTCGCTTTAGCCAAATTCATCTTTACCTAGTGACGAATTTCATGTTATGTTTCAATCACTTTGAAAATTGCTCTGACGAAAAATGGTATGTGAATAACGACTATATAACGTTCTCTGAGAATGTTTCAATGATTGAAATGAGAGTTTAGATTACATAACCATTTGTAGGATATAAGCATTGTTGTGGAAACACATATATGTATAAGTCCTTATTCCTTGAACCAAAGTTTGCGAACTTTGTTGATCTAGAGAAACAGAATGTGGCGTGAGCCAAGTCCGTGAACTCAATCCGCGAACTGGCGGAAGTTCTCGACCCGAGAATTTCTGCTGGAGTTTGTGAACTTCTTTTGTGAGCTTAAGTTCGCGAACCCAGTCCGCGAACTTGAGTAGGTTATATCTAAAATCGGTTGTTCTTGAACTCATGTTTATATAAACTAATGAATGCTTTTGCAAACTTTGGCTATAAAGTTCATGAACCGATTCAAGTGAATCAAACCGTTTTTGCTTCGAGTGTGTCTTGTGTAGTTACATAAGATCTAAGCAATTGAAAAACTCTCTAACTAGTTCATTTGAGTCATTTGAACTAGTTATGGTGAATAAGAATATGGTTGATATGAAAGTGATCATATGGATAACCATTTGGTTGACTATAGTTGAACCAACAAATGTACAAGTTTGGGTACGGTTACACAAGCCTAGAAACGTGCATTTCATTTGTGTGTAACAAGCTAGTTTTCGATCTAACGGTTGAAAGATATTAGCTTGAATCTAAATCATGTTTTCATCTAACGATGAATATTGAATGCTTTGTTACCAAGCTAACATTGATTGCAAACCCTGATTTGAAAGACTATATAAGGGAGAACTCTAGCAACTGGGAAACCTAATCCCCACACCTTCTGTGTGATACTAGTTGTACTAAGCTAGAGTCGATTCTCCTTTAACCTTTGGTTTCTTCTTCTAAACCAGGTTAACGACTTAAAGACTTCATTGGGATTGTGAAGCCAGACCGATACTACTTTCTCATAGTTGTGTGATCTGATCTTGTTGTTTCTATCGTACTAGTACAATTGTAATAATTGGCTTGAGATTGATATCTCCGATAGGCAAGATATAAAAGAAATCACAAACACTTCGTCTCATCGTTTGTGATTCCACAATATCTTTTTTCGCTGCGACGATTAAGATTATTGTGAGGTGATTGATAATACTAGGCTGTTCTTCGGGAATATAAGTCCGGTTTATCAATTGGTTCATGTTCACCTTGATTTATCAAAAGACGGAACAAAACTCGTAGGTATATTCGTGGGAGACGGATTTATCTATTACCGTAGACTTTTCTGTGTGATACAGATTTGTTTATTAAAGTCTTCGACTTTGGGTCATAACAACTCTTAGTTATGGGTGAGATCAGCTAAGGGAATCAAGTACGTAGTATCCTGTTGGGATCGGAGACGTAGGAGCATAATTGTACCTTGGATCAGTATAAGATTTATTGGGGTTCAACTACAGTCCACACCGAAATTAATTTGGAGTAGGCTAGTGTATGTAGCGGCTTAATACAGTGTGTGTGTTCAATCTGGACTAGGTCCTGAGGTTTCTCTGCATTTGCGGTTTCCTCGTTAATAAAATTCTGGTGTCTGTGTTGTTTCTTTTCCGCATTATATTTTGTTATATAATTGAAATATCACAGGTTGTGCGTTGTCAATCAATTAGAATATCCGACCTTTTGATTGTTGATTTAAATTGATTGACACTTGGATATTGGTATTTGGTACCATCCAAGTTATCTCTCTAGTATATAAAGACTCGCAGATTTCTATTTACTTGAGTATATATCAAATTGAGAGATTGAGATATAAACTCTTTAATATACTTTTTATCTAGATTGAGCCTGACTGTCTAGTTGATTCTCTAGAAAGTATATTGGAGTTTGTCCATACAGATTGCTAAGCGAAATATTAGGTGTGGTTGTTATACCCCCGCTTTTTCAGATATAGACCATAAGAAATCCTTGCTGCAAAGAAAAATTCTGACGGCTTAAATGCTATCATACATGTCATTACCACAGACCTTCAGCATCATGTGACTATGTGCACAAAGTCTAAAGAAGCCTGGGATATCTTGGAAACCGTATTTGAAGGAATACCTGTGAAAAAGAAGCTAGGCTTCAAAACCTAAATTCTGACTGGAAAAACCTTAGTATGGCAGATGAAGATTCATTTGATGAGTTTAATCACAAAGTGTCTGAAATTGTTAATGCATCTTTTGCATTGGGTAAGAGTATTCCTGAAAAGGACATTGTGATGAAGATTCTAAGAAGCATGCCATCGTTGAAGGAAACAACCTTTATGAGATTTCCAGAAATACTCTAATTGGAAAGTTAACAATTCTTGATCTTAATCAAAACACAGTCAGGACATCTGCATTCAATGCTGTGACCGACACAAGTGAATCTTATAACTTGTCTTGGGATGATGAATGTTCCAATCACGTTAATTTTGATAAATCACTGATAACAGAAAAGATCTAGGATTTTGTAAAAAGAAATAAAGGATGTGATAAACATCTTTCTCCAGTTAATGCTTCAGATGATTCAATACTAGAAAAATCTTCCCTGGGTGTCAACATCTTGGATGCGTCTGGTGTGTGCAATGAAATCTCAGCTCTTGCAGCAGAAACCTCCGTCTACTCAATTTCTGATTCAGAACTTGAGTATGACACAGAGATTTGTGAATTCTTGAATAAAAGTAGAGAGATTCACCAAGAAAATCTTCAACTAAAGGCTTTGTTAAAGAAACTTGAATCATCGCTTCAGGTGAAAAATCTTGAGATAGATTGTCTTAATGATGAATTCACCAGAACCATGTCTCTAAAGGAAAAAGAGATTAATATTCTTAAGAATGACTTGCAAAGGTTATCCGGAAGTTCTGACAAAATCTCAGCAATGTTGTTTGGTCAGAAGTCCTTCGGAAACACAAATGGTTTGGGGTTTAAAAGCAAAACTGTAAACACAAACAACACTCATGTTCCGGCTAATGCTGGAACAATGTACGAAGAATGTTGTGATAAACATAAGTCAATTCAACAGAACGAAAAATCTTTATTGATTTGTTCGTTTTGTGGAAATGCAAATCATGTTCAAAGTATGTGTTGGAGATTCAAAAGGAACAACAAAAGAATTGCCAAATTTCAGGAGAACATGCAGAGTATGAATCTGGCACTAGATGATCAACATGGCTTTCATAAAAAATCTAGAAATTCCAAATTCAGACGAGACTACACCATTTTTAAGGATTAGCAACGGCCCCTGTTGTTGCTGACTGGGGTCGCAACGGTAGATCTCTGATGCAAAACAGCGCGTTCCATTTTTTCGCAACGGCATAAGCTCCGTTGCGACCCTCGGTCAGCAACGGAGATTCGCAACGGCGGCCGTTGCGAACATATTTATTCGCAACCGATTTCTGTCGTTGCTAAGTTGTTGCTAGTGACAGGAATACCCCTACCCGGAACTAAATGTTATTGGTTCTGGTTCTAATTATTGGTTTTGGTTATAATTTAGCAACAGAAAAGCGACGTTGCTAATCTTTTGCAATAGAAAAAAAAAGGTCAATTCTTCATTGACCTGGTTAAAATCTATTCCCCCCACATTTACCCCCTGCAGTTGCCCAGTTCCCCATATTCATCATTCCACAGATATACCAACTACAATGTCATTCATTCAATGGACATGCAAAACTGTATTATATTAATTCAATTGAAGTTGACAAAAAGTACGAGTATTTGATACAACAATGTATACTAAGTATCACAGCAAACTAGTGCACACATATAAACTTAGTTGCTAAGTTCAGTTCATAGAAAGTTACGAAATTCCTAAGTTCTTCTTACTTAAATCACTATAAGGAGATACTACATAAACTCACAAATCTTGCAGCTGCTCCTACATAAACTTACAAATCTAGTATGCTTCAACTGTGTTGTTTATCTCATCTTCAAACTTTGAACTGCATAAAGTTGCTAAGATTGAGTCAAAGACTAATAAAGAAATAATAGGCTATATAAGCAAATCAAAAGAACCCAAATACTTCGCACTAACACGTAGCTCATGCAAGAGATTTATAGTATCAAATTACACTCAAATTTACATCTGCACCCACCGTGGAAACGACTACTAGTTTACCTTAAAAAAAACCACCTTCTTGGTTTCTCTTCATTACACAGCAAAACTACAATGCTACAAAAAATTCGGACACCCTAATTCCATCAAACGCAAAAAAACATACATAAATAAGACCCAGAGAGTGTACTTGACTTAATAAAGCAAAGAATTTAGTGTAATAACTGGATTAACATATTGGATAAGTATATAGTAAGACATATTGGAAAAGAAGCTTACAACAACTGTGAGGCCCATCTGAACAGGGAGGAAGAACAAAAAATGAGAGATGTATAACCAGGGGATCTGCAATGAGGTGATCAGGTTTGATAATTACTCTGTGCGTAAGCTTAAAGAAGGTAAAACTATAAGGAAAAGTGAGTAGAGTCGAAGGATAGTTACACTCTGCTGATAAACGAAGACCCGAATGATGAGTACCCAAAAGTCAGATTCAGAATTGAGATTTTGAATAGCACGTATCCTCTAACATTACTTAGTGCATAACCAAACGTTCCAGCAATGACAAGCGCGTCACCAATAAGAGGAGCCGACCCACCTGGAAATGATTTCAATTAGTACCCGGACAACTGAACAAACAATATTGCTTAATACGATATTTCAATCATTGAAGATGCTATATAAATCCATTCACTTGCTCACTTAATCAACTGAACTGAACGAAGAAAATCAATTATCTGATGATCCACCACCGGCCGAATCCGACAAGAGCACCAAACGAAGAGCGACCTCACATATAGCTGCACCAAAGAACTGACATAGACTATATCTAGTCCATATGAATATCCATGTTAAGATCATAACCCATGGTGTTGTCCAGCAATCCAATAACGTGACACTCATAATCGACGAATATTGATATGCCTTAATCACTTCAAATCAAAACACATTCCAAATTTAGTACCAATAATTACACCAGAACACACCCAAATTTCAATTTTGCTACTTATTTCCACCAATAAAACATAAATTCTTCAACTACTTACCCAAAAAATTGGCTTGAACATCGATAAAACCCAATAAGAGATACCAATACCAAGGTACCTGCAAAACCTAAGATTCAATTTTTATTCAAAAAAAATTGACAAATTTATACTGAGTTGACTGAACCACCCCAACTGTTCTTACCATCAATTTCTGTCGACGGAACCAAATATAATGGCTATCAAGATCATAAGAATCCTGCAATACATATAAGAGACACATTAACAACAGAAACTATGGGATGACTAGTAGGAAAAAATGGTACACCGACACATCTGAGCACATGGAAAAATTAATGTTTCATATACAACAGTGTGCGATAAAGAGACTTACCAATCAGTATGTTGCAACAATCAGATAATCAAGCAATACTTCAATTCAGGGAGACAATGTTTGCGAGAATCAACAGCTAGTTAGGAGAAGAAGGACTATGCGAGCATACAAGAAGATGTTGACATGGTGAAGTTAAGTTTTCAGCAAGCAAAGAGTTCAATCAATTATCACAGACTCGTGCAAAAAATCCATATATTTGCAGATGTTTGACAATAGCTAGGCAGGCAACTAGTTTACAAGGTGGACATGGTATGGTATTCAAGACAAAGCATCAAAAGTTTAGAGATTCAAGATAAACAGTGAGGCTTACAGTTTCAACAAGTAGTATTTCACTCATACGTCACAGAATCATGCTTGTGGATTTCATATCAGGGTTGACAAACATAAGTAAGCATTATTTCAGCAGTCACGACAAATATTTAAGACAAACTTCGAATTTGGGAATACAATACCGCCAGTATAAAACTGGGTTTAGGCACTATAATTAATTGCGTGCTGCTTCCCCTTTTTCTCCTTTCCTTGTTTTGCAGTGCAGTATCACAAGCACCTGGTTGTTCAAAGAGATTATCAGTACAATAAGTTGTACAACAACAACACAGAAACACAGAGAGTAATCTTAGATCACTAATAGACAACAACTAGAATTGTAGGACAAGTGTTGTGAACTACAATAATGAATTACTGAAAAACTAAGCTATATCCAATTGAAAGATCTGAACAGGACAGAAATGGAACAGATTATGGACAAGCTGAAAATGTAAAAAGTACAGAGGATATGCTGAATGATGGAATGTATATTATACAAGGTGATAGTGACAATGAACTACTTGATACAGTTACAGGACTATGTAAACTAATTAGCTACAACACGCAACTGACTTGACTTACAGAACTGGTATGATACAAGACAAAGGAGAAAACTGAGAGACAACTATGTGACAGAGAATGACGTACTTGAAAATGAGAAGTTACAGCTAATGATGCAAAACTAAAATGCATACTATAACTACAAAAAGATTATGTGTGAACAACCACAGGTATTAAATTCTAACTCAACTTATGCTGACACAGTACAATTTTTACACTAAAACAACAACTATGTAACACCTATTGCTACTCATGATTCAGCCAGCACAATGAAAAGTGCAAAAAGTTCGGGATGGATGTTGCAATGCAGCTAAGATGGATGCAATTCAGGCCTGCAGGATCGAGTTTAGGTTAGGCCAAATGCTAAATGAAATAGCATGTGTTAACAAAGTTCCAATGAACAGCTAAACATTATGATCCTACAGATTCCTATGTGACTAAACTTATTGATGGATATACACAGATGGTAATATTCTTAAATTTTCAAAACAAAGGAATCCTGATGAAGTACAACTAAGCTACAGAATGCAATATGCAGTAAACATATAAAAATTTCTAAGTTCAGAAATTATACAAAATTTCTAAGTTCAGTCCATTTTTATCATGGTCACTGAGATGCTATTATCATCAAACTTCAGATAAACGATATAAAAGAACCAAAGTAATCAAAACAATTTCATAGTTGGATATACCTACTTAGTTCTTCCTAAACCAACTCTGACCAGTTCTTCTTCAAACTCTGATGAACTGAAATGACATTACAAAAACAAACCATAAAATCAGTTTATAATTTACAACCCAAAAATACAAATTAGACCATCAAAATCCCTAAAAAACGTAACATAGAACAATATATCAAACTTATACCTTCAATGTTCTTCAGATCTCCAAAGTACTTCAGTTCTTCAATCTTGACAAACCCTAAAATGGAAACAATCAAATCGTATTAGATTCACGTATGAAAACATAAAACCGAAAGAAATATGTTGGGATACCAACACCGATTGGAATATTAGTTATTTTAGGAATGAGTTTGTGTTTCCTTGTTTATTATTTGCTTAGGATTCAAACTAGGATTCTCTATATAAATTCATAGTTTGTTTTAGGGTTGATTTATCACAAGAAATATAATCAGTTTTAAGTTTGTTATCACGGTGGTTAATCCCAAATCAAAGGATTTCTATCACTTTTCTATCTTTTTAGTCTAGGTTGCTAACATAAAAAGATAGAAAAGTGATAGAAATCCTTTGATTGGGGATTAACCACCGTGATAACAAACTTAAAACTGATTATATTTCTTGTGATAAATCAACCCTAAAACAAACTATGAATTTATATAGAGAATCTTAGTTTGAATCCTAAGCAAATAATAAATAAGGAAACAAAAACTCATTCCTAAAATAAATAATATTCCTAATCGGTGTTGGTATCCCAACATCCTCAGCCTCTTGAAATGCAACTTGTCCTCAAGTTGGATTGGTTGAATAATTCATTACGATAACATCATCTGCGTCGGCTCCTTCAAAAAGTAGTAATTGACCTTCTCTTGTTCCTTGGCACCGATGACCTGGCCTATAAACTTGGTCACAACCAAAACATAAACCTTGCTTGCGCTTTTCTTCTTGCTCGAACCTATAAATTTGACGAACAGGAGTTGTGGTAGACGTAGTTGCCACAATGGGTGTTGATGCATTTTTTGGAGACTCTGCAGCTTTAAAACTTGATGTTGCATTGATAGCATCCTCTTGAAGAAGTGCCAATTCAAAAGTTTCTGATAAGCTTCTAGGTCGACGCATTCGAACACCTGCTCTTATATCTTCACGTAGAGCAGAAAGAAAAATACTAATTTGATGCTCTTCGGCCATCCCATGAACAAAATTCAATAACTTTTCAAACTCAGTAATAAGGTTGCTAACAGTATCTTTTTGTGACAACTTAGATAAAGTACTACATGCATCAATATGTTTTCGATTACCGAAACGAGAACGAAGTGCATGCGAGAACTGTTCCCACATTAATTCTCCTAAAAAATCTTTGATCCATCGATACCATGCATTAGCATCACCATCAAGATGTGATGCAGCTATTAGTACTTTTTGAGCGTCAGCTACGGCATGAAGAGAAAAATATTGTTCAGCTTTAAAAATCCATCCTTCCAGATCATCTCCACTGAATGTAGGGAATTTCAGATTGATAGTACCTCCACGAATGATAGGACCACGATTAGCCCCATTGTTACCTTGATTAGCACCACCATTATCCCCATTGTTACCTTGATTAGCACCACCAGCAGGTTGCAAATGAAGTAGAAGAGTTTCAATGTTTCGATTAGTAGTTTGCAGTTCTGTGAGGAGGTTCTCTTGAGTTTCCTGGAAGGTTTCAAATCTTGTGTTGGAAGCGGTACGATCTGCCCGCATCTCATTAATCAGCGTCGTCAAATATGTGTTGACAGTTTCAATTCGCTTAGCTAATTGAGTATTAGTTACACCAGTCATCTTCACGAATCAATATGGTTGATGGTAACAGAAGCAACACACAGTCGTTGTCAAAAACAAAATCTAGTATCCTGACGTATATCTTATGATGCTTGTAAGTGACTTGATATAATTAATTAATGAACCAAAAGACCACAGTATACGTAGCAAATCTTAAACACCAGAAAATACTCACCCGAATCAGACAAAATCGATAATGCCTTTTGTGTCGTCGTCCTCTTGCTGTGAGCTCTCTGCGGCTGCAAACTCGGATAGGGAATTTTTTTTCTTTTTTTTTTTGAGAAAAAAGATTGAATGACGTTTTTCGATTGATAACGAAACGACAATCACACTTTTTCTTTAACGGCGACGCTTATTCGATTGATAATGAAGCGACACAGTGATAATGGTATTGCAGCGGAAGATAGGAAAGAAAGAACCTGGCTCTAGATGCCAAATGTTAGCAACCTAGACTAAAAACATAGAAAAGTGATAGAAATCCTTTGATTGGGGATTAACCACCGTGATAACAAACTTAAAACTGATTATATTTCTTGTGATAAATCAACCCTAAAACAAACTATGAATTTATATAAAGAATCTTAGTTTGGATCCTAAGCAAATAATAAATAAGGAAACACAAACTCATTCCTAAAATAACTAATATTCCTAATCGGTGTTGGTATCCCAACAAAATAGAAGAAATCGAAAAACTGAAATTCATAAATGAAAACGAAAAACTGAAATCAAAGATTAAATCCTAAAATCGATAAACTTAAATGGAACACTAGGATTCTATAAACTTAAATCAAAATCTCTCAATCCTAGAAATCAAAGTCTCTGAACCCCAAAAATCAGAACTCAAACCCTAGATATCAAAATTTGTAAACCCTAAAAAATATGTCAAAGATTATACCTGGTGATAGAGTTCTACAAGATGATAGAGTTCAGAGATTGAGAAGAGAATAAAGAGCTCAGCTGAGCAGATCGAGATGGAGATGGAGATGGAGAGAAGAGACTGAGTCGAGAGAGAGTCTGTGCTTGTGGCGGAGAAAAAATGAATAAGGAAATGGATTAAGGGCATAATAAGGGGATTAAGGGTGGGAAAAAAAAAAGAACTCTTGACCTAAGTTGACTGGGGCGTGTTTATCATCTCTAGTGTTCCGATCGCACACCCGCTTCACACGCTTGAACAAATAGCAGTTGCAATTCGCAACCTTCCCGGCGAGGTTGCAAAATTCGCAACAGATTCTAACGTTGCGAAAAATTAGCAACGGGGATTAGCAACAGCCCTTTCGAAACGGACCTAGTGCCGCTGCAAATCTGGGTTGCAAATCCCTTAAAATGGTGTAGTGCGAGGTAAGAAATCTGTTTATACAACAGACCTTGGTATGCCACTAGTTGGCAAAAGATGTGAGCGCTTGACTCACTCTATCACTGTCTAATACCAATAACGCCGCATCCTCATCTTTAGCTTGAGAAAATGAGTCTTGCATCAAAAGTGGCTCAAGTCCTTGTATTTGTGTTTTCCTTTCTTATTTTTGTTAAGAAAATATTCTCCTATTGACTTAGATAAACCATGAAAGACTTTTTTAAAGTTCTTCTAGGGTTTTGGTGGCCATAAGTCTTTTCATAATCATTTGTGATCAAGTCCTTCATCTCCTTTCCCCTTGAAAGATACAGTTTCATGGCTCCTGTAACTAGAGGTACCACAAAAAAGGATGCAGTCAAAGCAGTTAATGTGTATTTGTGTGAAGGAATCATTTCCTCAAGGAAGAAGAAAGTGATATCTACAAATGATGGAGAAGGTTCTTCCTCTAATTGCCTCTTGTCTGTTTGTCATCTTGAAAAGGATTTTAGAGGTATGGTGAAAGACTTCATCAACAAAAGAAATAATTTAATATCCTAAATTGTTTCGTCTTTAGAAAATATAACTCACTATGAGCAAATGTTGTCTCTAACAAAAAATACCTTGAGTGAGCTAAAAAGAGAACTTAATGAGTTGACTGATATTTGTGAAGATGTAGAGGAATTGAACGATCCCATAATCAATGGGTTTTTCAATAATGAGATGGAATTCTCGGTAGATGGTCTGAGAAAGCTCTACAATGTCTAGGAATTCTTCTTATGAGACTATGTTCTTATGTTTTTAGGAAGAATAACTAGAGTTTGGAATAGCCATTATTGTGATTACACATAGCTATGTCCAACGTTTCTCATCTTCAATGTTTTTAGATTTATTTGTTTAAATTCTAAAGTTTACTTGGAAGATGATTTTTGCAGTATTAATGGTTTTATATATTGCAAATTGTTATGGGATATGTGTGTTTGCGTCCGTGAACTATGATTGTCCCATACTTGGTCAAAAGTGAAGTATGTCGTATGTCAATATGCAAGTATTGACAAAAGATTGAATGAACTTTTGACAAACAAAAGTTAAGCCTTTTATGTCATTATGCAAATATTGATGGAAGAAAGGATGAACTTTTGTTTACAAAGATTAAGTCTATTATATGTCATTGTGCAAATGGTGATGAAAGATAGAATGAATCTTTGTTTATTCCGCAGTATTGATCTTCCATGATCCATATTTTATGTATATACTGTGCGGCTCCGTAAGTTCTCTTATGTTGAGCATTTCCGATTAAATTAATCATGGGATCTCTTGTGGTTAATTTAATTGAGTTTTTTTTATAAAAATTCATATTCTTATGTGATTTGTCGTTGTCCAAAGAAATACTTCTTTTCTTGTGAAAGTAAGGTCGCTCTTGTTATCTTTGATAAAGTCATGTTGATTGTTTCAATCTCTTGAAAATCGCTTTGATAAAAAATGGAGTGTGAATAACCTCCATATAACATCCTCTAAGAATGTTTCAATGATTGAAATGAGAGTTTATAATATTTAACCATCTTTGGATATAAGCATATAGTGTGTTCGCACATTAGTGTATAAGTCCAAAACCGGGAGCCAAATGTATGCATACTTGTGTGTGTACTAAATGGTTGATGGAGACTGGGTAAGTATGCGTACCCGTACGTATACTGGCGGAAGTTCATGACCGTGAATTTCTGCTGAGTTTGGAATTCAAAACTAAATCAATCCGGTTACCAAAGTATGTGTACCCGTACGCATACTGGCGGAAAGTTCACGTCCGTGAATTTCTGCTGAGTTTGAAACCAAAACAAACTCAAATCTGGTTACTTAAGTACGCATACTTAAGTGTGTTACTTTCTAAAATTGGTTTGTTCGTGAACTAAAACATATATATAATAAGGAATGCAATTTTCAAACCGTGGCTATAATGTTCATGAATCGATTCGAGTGAATCAAAACCGATTTTGCTTCGATTGTGTCTTATATACTTCTATAAGATCTAAGAAATTGAACAACTCTCTAACTAGTTTTTTTGAGTCATTTGAACTAGTTATGGTGAAGATGTATGGTTGATATGAAAGTGCTCATATGGCTAACCATTGGTTAACTACTATTGAACCAACTAGGTGTATACGTTTAGGTACAATTACATATTCATTTGTGTATAACAAGCTAAAATTCGATCTAACGGTTGAAATATATTAGCTTGAATCTAATCAGGTTTTCATCTAACAGTGAATATTAAATGCTTTGTTACCAAGGTAACACTGATTGCAAACCCTGATTTGAAGACTATATAAAGGAGAACTCTAGCATATGGGAAACCTAATCCCCACACCTCCAGTGTGATACTAGTTGTATAAGTTAGAGTCGTTCTCCTTTAACCTTAGGTTTCTATCGAGACCCTGTAGGTTAACGACTTGAAGACTTCATTGGGATTGTGAAGCCAGACCCAACTATTTTCTCTGTAGTTGCGTGATCTGATCTTGTTGTTTCTATCGTATTGAGTACAATTGTAAAATTGGCTCGAGATTAATTTCTCCGATAGGAAAGATAGAAAAGTAGTCACAAACATCTTCGTTTCATCGTTTGTGATTCTGCAATATCTAGTTTCGCCATCATAAGATTTAGATTATTGTGAGGTGATTGATAATTCTAGGCTATTCTTCGGGAATATAAGTATGGGTTATCAATTGGTTCATGTTCACCTTGATTTATCAAAAGACGAAACAAAAACTTGTAGATATTTTTGTGGGAGACAGATTTATCTATTCCTGTAGACTTTTCTGTGTGATACAAAATTTGTTTATTAAAGTCTTCGACTTTGGGTTGTAGCAACTCTTAGTTGTTGGTGAGATCAGCTAAGGGAATCAAGTGCGTAGTACCCTGCCGGGATCAGAGACGTAAGAAGCGCAACTGTACCTTGGATCAGTGTGAGATTGATTGGGGTTCAACTACAGTCCATACCGAAGTTAGTTTGTAGTAGGCTAGTGTCTGTAGCGGCTTAATACAATGTGTGTTCAATCTGGACTAGGTCCCGGGGTTTTTCTGCATTTGCGGTTTCCTCGTTAACAAAACTTCCGGTGTCTGTGTTATTTCTTTTCCGCATTATATTTTGTTATATAATTGAAATATCACAGGTTGTGTGTTGAATTGATCAATTGGTAAATCCAACCTTTGGTTGTTGACTGAAATTGATTGATACTTGAATATTGGTCTTTGATACGGTTCAAGTTAATTTATCTTGTATTCAATTAGACTCGCAGATTTCTATTTACTTGAGTAAGTATTGAATTGAGAAATTGAGATGTAACTCCTTGATATACTTTTTATTAAGATTGAGTATGAATATCTAGTTGATTCTCTTAAAAGTATATTGGAGTTAGTCCATACAGATTGCTAAGCGAATTATTGGGTGAGGTTGTTAGACCCCAACTTTTTCATAACTAGTCTGTGCCTCTGATCCCTGTTAAGATTGATGATAATATTCCTAAAACGGTTAATGACCTGATTACCTCCAATGTAAATTGGGACATGAACATTATCTCTAATTATATAAATAACTCTGAACATATTGCTATTAACTCTATAACTATCAATCTAGATAAACCTGATAGGATAAGATGGCTTTCGACTAGATCCGGAGAACTTACTACGAAATCTGCTTACAAATTTCTTACTAAGCTCAGAATTGATAAGGATGAAGCTTTATTTCGGAAACAAATATGGCGTTTAAATATCATGGCTAAAGTTAATATGTTTTGTTGGAAAATTGTTTCTGGTGGTCTATCTTTAGGCAGTAAAATGTCTAGATATATTAAAGATAAAAATCCTTTTGTCTCCTCTGCAACTGTAATGCTTTGGAGGATGAAATGCATTTGTTTGTCAACTGTCCTTTTACCAAAAAAAAATTGGGATTCCTTTGGTCTTAAAAACATCTATAAGTATAAGTGTCAAAATGATGTTTTACATTGGTTCAATTTTTGGATGAACAACAAAAATTTTAAAGACAGTCATGACAAAATTTCTTTCATTATTTGGTCTATTTGGAAATTCATAAATTGTGTTAACTTTGATAAGATTTTTCCAGAGCCACAAAAGTTAATTGACATTATTAACTTCACACACCACACCAGAATCACTCTATCACTAGGACCGCCCCCGTTCGGGACTTCTCTTTCTCTGACAAAGAAGTTTGCAATGCTTGTAATGCTAATGATAACATGGAATTTGATTGGTTTGTCCATTTTGATGCATCTTTTATGGAATCTGATTTCACTATGGGATATGCGATCTTTATTCTGGATAAAGCAGGAAACAGAAGGAATAGTAGAGCAGGCAGCAGTTGGGCATCCTGCCTCTTAGAAGCTGAAGCTAAAGCAGGGATAGAGGCTCTTAGATGGATAAAGGATTTGGATCTCACCAACTGTTGCTTAATCAACGACTGTTAAATCTTGATGAAGACTATTAATGGAGAAATAAATTCTGAAGATCAGCCTTGGAGATCTCACACTAGCATCAACAGATGCAAAATTTCTTTTAATTACTGCAATTCGATTTCCTTTATGTTTAAAACTAGAAAGTTTGTTGATTTTGAAGATAAACTTGCTAAGGAAGTTAGAGGTAGGAGAATCATATACTTCTCTACAGAGAATATGTCTAACTGTGAGAAATTAATTTTCTTAGAAAGGGCTAATCTCAAATTAGATCCTATCATATGTAATATAAACTTCCGTTTATGATTAAATAAAAGTCTTTTTATAAAAAGAAAACAAAAACCATTTCAGCCGTCAGATCAAAAAATAAATCAATCTGCGCTGAACCAAACAACGAAAAGTTGATTTTCTCTACGCTGATATCTGGAAAGAGAAATAGCGTTAAAGAATAGACAACGTTTTTTTTGTGTAATGGCAACGCTTTTTGTCTAATCTGCCAAATCTAACCCATACAACGTAGTCAGCTGAACGGCAGTTTGGCGGCAACTATTGTAATTTCGGTCGGGTTAGCGGTTACGCCCGGTTTCTGCAATGGGGATCTGTAACATCTGTTAGGAATCAAAAATAAGAATCTTATATTACTATAATAAATTGCAGAACTAGGAAAATACAAATGTGACGACTGACGGTTTATTTATTTCGATCAGAATTAGGAACCAGCGAAGCAGAACTGCTACTATAATGGTGATGATAGCGTTTATGGTGACAAAATTGTACATTCCCAATCATTAATTAATAACAAGAATAGAAAAATTGAATATATTTTGCTTCGATAATACTCAAGTACCAAATGCTTCGATTAAATCATCTTTGTTCGTCAATTTTCAGCGCCTATAAAATCTCAAATAAAACCCTAGATTTTTCCACCAAGAAGTTTAGATCACAAATGGAAAATTACACCACTTGTTCTGAATCTTCTTCTTCTTCTTCTTCAAAGTTGTTATTTCGTCAACTCTTTGAGAAGGAGTCATCTACATATACGTATCTACTTGCTGATTTGACTCACCCTGATAAACCGGCTTTGGTAAGTATTTTTCTTCTACCTGTTATTATTATTGTTTTTTTTATTAGCTATCTTTGTTATTTTTGAGTGTTTCCAAGTTTGATAATTTCCCCAATTTTTTTTTTTTTTTGTTAATTTTGATGCAGTTGGTTGATCCAGTAGACAAAACAGTAGAGAGAGACATTTCTTTGGTGGGAGAATTAGGATTGAAGCTAATTTACGCTATAAACACTCACGTACACGCTGATCATGTCACTGGAACTGGCTTGTTAAAGGTTATCATCAACTTATTTTCTGAATTTATTTTGCTTGTTTTATGTCCCTACTCTTCAATCTTACCACTTCTTGAATTGTACATGATTGTTTGATATTACCCAAATTTTCTGCAGAATAAGGTTGATGGTGTGAAATCTATTATCTCGAAATCCAGCAATTCAAAAGCTGATTTGTTTGTTGATCATGGTGATAAAATACAGATTGGTAACCTTTTTCTAGAGGTAACTTTCGCAGATGCTACCAAATTTCGTTTTTCTGTGTGATGCACTGAGCAGTATTTATTATGAAACTTCTAGTGTGTTTGTCTCGTGCTGGGATCGAGTTTATAGAAACTGTGTAGTATCCAAAAATTTGAGGTGTTTTGAGTCCTTAATATAGTTGGATGCGGCAGTAATGATAAATGTTTTGGTACTAAAACACTGTCAAGGTGCAACAATTTTAAATTTTTAACTAGAAACACCAAATATGCTATCTAGAGATAAACATGATTCGATGCTTCAAAAAAATAAAAAAGATTTAGAAAGAATGCTTCTTCTGTATTCCTGGTTTGCTTTCATCACTCGAAGTCGGATCATAATTTTTAGTTAGAACTTCGATTGCCTGTTCTTACTTTAAAACTTTGAGGGAAGTCGCTCTGAAGTAGAAAGGGTTGTGATTCTTAGGGGATGAGAGCTTTTGCCTATTAAAATTAGTAGAAGAAAGGTTTACTCAGCTTCATATCACTAAGTTCTCTGACAGATGGAGAAATTTCATTGTCTTTTATGCTTGAAGATGATCAACGGACATTATTACTTCCAAGCCATCTTTGTAGTTTAGTTTATACAAACCGATCTCTGTAGTTTATCCACAGTTTAGCTTCCAGTAAGAATAAAACTGATCTTTGTAGTTTAGTTTATCCATCAGTTTCAGTGACGTTCCTTACTTTAGAGTTTAGAACTTTAGACTCGTCTAGGTTTCCTCACCTCCCAGCTCCTGTTCCTGCCTTCACTTCTGACTTCTAAGGTTAGCACCTCAATCTGCACTTGAACCACCTATTTTACTTCATAAATAACTTTTCCAATCTTTCTCCTTGTTGATACACCATGAACAGCAAGTCATGCAGGGTCATTTATTTTCCTGCCACACGTTATACCATATCTTGTTGCTACTCTATTGGAAATATTTCACCCTGAGTCATTGCTAATTTGGTTAGCCTACAAATCGAAATAATACGAATATTTATGACCATATCCTGTTTGTCATGCCACTAAGATGAGGTCTTTGGGGTCCGCGTCGCTTTTGGTAATTACTAGATTGAACAGAGCAGTATGGAATTGTCGTCAAAGAACTCAATTTCCTAAACTATGCGTATAATACGAGAATTCCATTGAGGCTTTGTTTGAAATATTAATTCTGATTAGTTGTATGGCTGATGAACGTAGTACTCCTTTTTATCTTTGTGGTGTCATTGCACAATATCATAACCAGAGGCAGACCCAGAAAAAAGAAGTTGGTAATAATAACAAAGTTACACAAAAGAAGTCTCAACTAGCTGTATCTGGTGAACCTAGCATCGGGTATACACTGATTATCTGCAGAAGGAAGTAGCTTGTGTGGTCAGAAATTAGTGAGATATGGATTACAAAGTGAGCATAATTAGTCAGTTTAGTACTTCAGTCATGCGCCTAGGATTTCATACTGTGAAATTCCTCACCTGATTCACCTGTACCTCAATGTATAGCCAGCAAATGATCATTTTGTTTTAGTGGGCCTGTAAACTTTGGTTTAAGAGTCAAGATTCATGCTGAAGACTACGAGTAATGGCTGGTTTTTGTTTTTCTGTTCCACTGCTAGTAGTAAAATCTTATCTTGGAGAAGTAGGAGTCAACTGCTGCGTGACAATTGTTCAGGCAGAGTTCATGTCTATGCTTCCTGGTCTTTGTGATTTACATTGGATGAAAGTAGCTAAAAGTATGTAACAATGGTCAATGATATCATTGTTGAACATAACCAAGGTCAGATTAACAACCTCGTAAAGAAATTAACTACTTTGTTAGCTGAGCTCAACTTCTTGCAGTATTTGATAGACTTATTTGTGTTCCTTAACGGTTTGTGAGTAGATAGTACTCCAAGTACCAACTCAACCTACTGTGAACTGCACATAGTTGATTAGCAACCTACAGTGAACTGCACATAGTTGATTAGCAACCTACAGTGAACTGCACATAGTTGATTAGTTAAGGTAAGACCAATGCAGCTAAGTTTTTTATTTCCTTTCTCATGGTCTACTGCTAGAAGAGAGTGAGCTGTTAGTGAATTATTGGCATCCCTTTTGCTTCCATCAAAGCACTAGGCTTTATACAAGGAATATATCTGGAATTAACCTTTGCTGGATAAAGGGTATGGAACAAAATGATGTGAAAGTGTGTTCATTACTCGTCTCCCTTGTTACAAAAAGGACTCTGAGATGCATTCGTAAGTTTGAAACTCAGAAAGGTATATCAAGAACCTGTGATTAACTCTACACTTTCGTATTTGGTTCCAATGAAGTGTTGTAGTTAGCAGTGAAGCGGTTGTAGTGAGCTAAGGATATTGTGATTATATCATTTTAGGATTGTGTACGTGCAAAGCAACGATTCCGTAGTTTAGCAAAACTGAATTAAACATGCATTTATTTGTCTCAGGTCCGCGCTACTCCTGGTCATACATTAGGTTGTGTTACATATGTTACGGGAGATGGGCCTGATCAGCCGCAACCAAGGATGGCTTTCACTGGTGATGCCCTCTTGATACGTGGATGTGGGAGAACAGATCTTCAGGTGCAGTTTTCATTCCTTCATAAACTGCTTCTTATTTGTACAAAGGTTACAGCAAGAAAGTATGGCCAACAAGCAGGCTTCTTCTTTTTTTTTTATAATGAAAAGCAAGCAAGCAGGCAAGCTTTATTTGTTTGGAGTCTTTTAAACAAGCAAAGTGATCATGTGGCAAGATGTGAGTTCAGGTTCAAACTTCAAATTATCAATGAATATGCACAATTTCTAGTGAAGATATGGTTCTATATTCAAGTCGGGACTCCTCTAAATTCTTGATCATTGAACTACATAGTTCATGAGTGTGGACGGGTGAAATCCAAAGAAAGATGTAGTTAGGAATTTGTAATTTGGTAATTTTAGTTTTCTAAGCCTTCCCGAAAGATGAACCTAAGTGATTTTCTTTATATTTTCTTTGTAGGGAGGATCTTCATCTCAGCTCTATAAGTCGGTCCATTCACAGGCAAGGACATGGAAGTCTGAAGAGGCTTTTTCATTTTTGTTTTCTTCTTCCTTACTAAATGAGAAATATGCATGCTGCTTTGACATATATGATAGTGTCATGACAACTTGGTGAAAATCTTGTGCCTCAGATATTCTCTCTGCCTGAGAACACGCTTGTGTATCCGGCGCATGACTACAAAGGATTCACTGTGAGAAAATACCCTCGACTCTTGTTTGGAGGTCACTTATATATTGGTCTACACTTTAATATTGACTGTAGTTGTATTTCAGGTAAGTACTGTGGGAGAGGAGATGCTTTATAATCCTAGGCTAACAAAAGATGAGGTGAATATCTGACCACAAAGCAATCGTCCAGTATTTTATTGAAGCTAATTTTTCTTATGAAATGTAAATAGCAGACTGTTAAATTGGCATGTTTACTCTCCTTGTTGAGTGGATTCTGACAATTTGTAGCCACCTCTATCACCATATCCCCTTGAATTACTGGATTTCTTTCATCTCACTCACTCGTAGCTTGAATTCTTCTTTTTTACTTTTGCAGGAAACATTCGAGAATATCATGCAAAGTAAGTCAACAAATAATTTTGCACAGATGGAAAATATATCACAGATATGTTACTCTGCTATTCTTGAATAATCTACTAATTTGAACTTTTAACTGCTCAACTTACAGATCTAAAACTATCATATCCAAAAATGATGGATGTAGCAGTACCTGCTAATATGGTCTGTGGGTTACAAGATGTAACTAAACCTTTATCAGGTTAAAACCCACCCCTTCGTTAATTATACTCTTTCCGAACAAACAGCTGTGTATGAAATGATTAATAAATACTGTTCTGTGGGTTACACAGATGAGTAAGCATGCATGTTGGGCATTCGGCACAAATTGTAACTACATTTTCTAATCTGAAAAAGGTTCTACATGAACTCTGACCAATTCTCATCACCAGCTATGTGACCAGTTCTCATCCTCTATTATGAGTTATTACGTTAGGATGATTATTTTTATCAGACTGCCCACGTGTGAAATATGATTTTCTTAAAACTTTGGGATGTTATACACAGTTTATTTCTTTGAAATGAAGACTATAGTTTGCTGTGTGATCATAATAATCATTAGTAACTACAAATGTACGGTATGAATAGACTCGTTATTAACGGAAGAGAGAGAACAATGATAATTGGTTTGCCCTCCAGGCACCAGAAGTCAAAATATGGATGTTGTCATAATCTTTGTATGCATCCCTTGAGATTACACCTTACCATTAGCACTCCACTAACCATTTGCATTACAAGAATAGATTCGATTATGAAAACGAAATTTTGTCTGCGTTATTCTTGTTTGAAATCAACCATATTTTAAAGTTCTTGAACCAACAACGGTGAGATGGGATGATAGTGTTTGGAGACCGAGATTATATTGTGCTTCTTAAACAATAGTGAAATAGTTCTAATATGATCTAGTGGTGAAATAAGTTCTAATATGATCTAGTATTATGTAAGAACATGTCACCATAAAAATAAAAATAACATATCATGTTATTTTTGTAAGAACGCGAAGAACAATTGAAAAACATACGTCCAATACAAATGTATATGTTCGAACCTTAGATGAAGATCAAGGCCGACTCTATGATGTGTGGTATGAGGGAGCAAAGATCACAACTCACAACTTTTATTTTTTTACTATGCTTGTAGTAACAGCTCTACTGGACGGCGGAATTGTGTTTATTTATTTATTTTATTTGGAGATTTATTTGGCTCGGCTAATTAAGCCGAATAAAAGGAGAGAAAAACTGGACGGGGGAATTGTGTTTAACAAAACATAGTAATCACTAGATCTGATATATCTAACGGCTAACATTTTTGATGACATGGCTCAACATTTGTCTCTGGGTTACGTTTGGTTTAACCACTACCGGTTTAGCCGAGAACATGGGGAAAACAGTTTAATGGAGAATTTTCGCTTTATCAAACTTGGAAAATATGAATTGTCCATTATTTGCAACTTTCCAATTGATCAAAACCCTAGGATATTAAAGAAACTACTGAAATGAGTAGTGGGTTGAATGGATTCAAAATAAATAGTGGTTGAAATTTTTGTCAATCCTAAAACAAATCTAGGGTTAGAGCGTTTTAAAGCAGTGATTAATCAAAAGTTTGATTTTGAAATGGTAATGAATGATGAACAAAGTAGGTCCTTTCGTTGATTTATTTAAAAGGGAGTTTGATATTGAAATGGTAATCAATGATGAGCAAAGTTGGTCCTTTCGTTCATTTATTTAAAAGGGTTGATAATGGTGGGAGAGGCCGAAAGCTATAGAAGATTTGGTAGTAAGGGTGGCGATGGTTTTTGCAGCTATTGTTGTATTTAAGAATGAGGATGGGAAGCTTCAACTGTTTCTCTTCATGTTTAAGCAATAGTCAGGGGAGAGCAGAGACGTAGGTAGTAGAAGCTTACAGTTCTTAAGTTTTAGGTTATATGAATCCAAAAGCTAATCGCACCCAAACACAAACCAAAACGGAATAATGTGGCAAATCATCAAATATTTGGACCGTCGGATTTTAAACATCCTATGATCATTATATTTTGTCAAAAGGGTTTGTTAAAACCTTTTGTTAGTCGAACCTGATCCTATTTTTTTACTGTTTTTTGTTTGGAGATTTATTTGGCTCGGCTAATTAAGCCGAATAAAAGGAGAGAAAAAAGTAGTTATATTACCACATCATCAAAATTTTGGGCCCTTAGATCATCTTCATTTAATGGTCCAGTAGTTTTGTCAAAAGGGTTTGTCAAACCCTTTTGTCACACGATCCCGAAACCATGTAAGTAACAAAGTATATCTTCAGACAAAGAAATTAGTACATTAACTAATTTCATTTATTGAGGAAACACACTAGTAATTAACTCTAGAAGTACATATTGAACATCATTCTACGAATTGCAATGTTTGTTTGCTACATTTTAGTTGCTATATTGATTTTCTTCTCATTGTTGGTATGTCCAACTTCATTAATCCTTGAAACTGCTCGTATAATTCACCAGTAGTAGTTTTCTTCAAAAATGCTTTCAGAACAATCTTTGGCCCAGTGCGTAAGAGTGTCACACTTGGAACAACCCCTTGGTAACGTGATAGACTCATCAAACTATTGGAATTTGCCGCAAGTGAAATATTGGCACCTCAATAAATTTCTTTGAGGATTATCTTCAGTATTTGCTTCCAAACTTCTAAGCCTATTGCATCTTTAACATTTGGAGTATAAAAATGGGCAACTTATTGACTAATATTTTGGTTTGAACAAATTTGATAGGTAATTTCCTTGCTAACATTCTGCAAGTTAATAATAAATAAGTTTTGGTTCAATCATTACAACTGTTAATATAATAGTTTATGAGAATGACTCATGCGGTGTTTTTTAGAATTACCCCAATTTCGATACTTGATGATGTTTTCGCCATTGAGCTTCAAAGATGATTTATATTTAACTTAAATTTTGACCCAAAGAAGTTGCATCGATAATTATATTGCGGATTGGATAGGCAAAAGGGAACTTAAAGAAGTACAAGAAGAGTTGCAGATGTCCTTTGAAAGATAAAAAGGATCTTTAAGTGACTTGAGGTGTACGTATGTATTTGGATAATTTGTAGAACGAGTGGCTCTATCCAACTAATTTTTGCTTTGTTTTTAAGCATGTAAACAAAGGGAACAGAACTAGAGAGTATTACACGTGGATATCTTGTGCCCACGGAGTCATCTGAAATAACTTGGCTAATAAATAGTAGGATTGTGTGGTCCCATATTGTTGTCGATAAGTTTCTCGCTTGGCTTTCATCCGCTCCGTAGTTTGCTAAACCATTTACCGCTTGATTTCCTTCTCATAGTTGTGTTGAATAACACATCGTGGAATTTGTCGAATTTTCTGCTTGATTTCAGAAATCATTTATGCAATGTACCATGGGGCTTCCGGGTCGGTTTTTATAAAGCGCATCAAGTTTTATGAGTATGTTTCGAAGATAAATTTTGGCCATTGTCTTTCCGTCGCTTTCCTTGAAGCCAGGAGAGTTTCCCACGTTTATGCTACTAGAGTCGTAGTTATTCCTAGAGGTTGTGATAGTGCCATAACAATCTGAGAATTCGAATCCCTTCAAATAAAACATGCTCCCTTCATTCCTAGATTCCCTCTAGCAGCCCCAGTTGTGTTGATCTTTATCTAATTTGGCTCCGATCTGTTCCAACCTATTAGTATTGTTTTTGTTGTTCTAGTATTTATTGTAGTGGCTCTAACCGGTGTATCTCCGGGTAAAATTGGGGGTAATACCTTTTTTGCCCATTCGGATTCTTGTTGTTGCTTCCAAGTCTGTGCCAGAATGTTATCCTTAGTTGTATGGTGATGGTTGAAAACCAATTCATTTCTGGATGTCCAGAGGATCCAGAAAAGAAAGCAAATAGTTGATATAGATGGGATATGGATAGCTTGCTGTAAGATTTTTGAAATGGTTGATTGATTGTTTATAGTGATATAGGAGAAGATATTGGTGTGGGTTGTTGATAGACTAGATAAGAGGTTGTTCCAGGTAGCTCCCGCTATTGGGTAGTGAATAAGCATGTGTTTCGTTGTTTCTGGGTTAGTGTTGCAGCGGGGGCATTGGTTGGATCTGGTGAGATTGATACAGTGTAAATAGAAAAGGTCGGAAGACCTTCGTTTATAGCTTTCCATAAGAAAAGCTGAATTTTTGGTGGACATGGTAATTTCAACAGGAATTTAGTGGGTGGGAGAGGGTCTAGGTTGTGATGGTTGTCTTGCTGAATTAGACATTTGTAGCCCGTGGCAGTTGTGTATTTTCCAGATTTTGAGTGTGGCTAAAGGATTTTGTCCCGAGGCATGTTTTGGGTAATGTGGATGTTGATGATATGTGGGATTGCAGCTGGTGGTAGCTGATTCAGTTGATCTTGATTCCAGGTGTGAGTAATAGGGTCAATGAGATCAGCCACTAATTGGATTGGGTAGCAGTGTGCCGGGTCAATGTTTTGGACTTGAGGTATCCAATTTTTTTGGATAAGAGTATCTAAACCGTTTCTGATTCTACGAAAGATGAATTGTTGCAGTGTATGTATTAGGGAAACCACTTGTTCCCATTGGGGGCTGGATGAGGAAGGAATTGGAGTGTTTTCCTGAAAAATCGGTTTATTACGCAGATATTTCTCATTGTATAATCTGGAACAAATTGAATTGGGTTGGTTGTGAATATTCCAGATTCTCTTCATCAATCAGGCTTTTATTGTGTTGGATACTTTTCCTGATACCGAGACCTCCTATTGCTATTTGTTTGTACTATTTGGTCCATCCTAATGGTTGGAGTTTTCTAACTGAAGAATCATGGCCCCAGAAAAAATTCCTAGCTATTTGATATATCTTTTTGTGTATACAGGTAGGGAATAGTTGTGTTTGCATTAGATGGTTTGAGGTAAGTGTTAAAGAGGTTTTAATGAGTACTAACCTTCCCATTTTATTAAGACATTTAATCGTCCATCTTTGCGCCTTTCGTGCTAACCGTTGAAGGAGTGGTTCAAAAATATGACTGGAGGTTCTCTTGTTTTTCAATTGTACTCCCAGGTATATTGGCGGGGTTGTATATGTTGGCATGTCAAAGAATTCTTTGGTTTTGTCCAGCTGAAATTGTTGCAGTCTTGGGTGATGGATTATTGTGGATTTTGTTGTGTTGATTTTTTGACCTGTTGAAAGATGTAGGCTTGAAGGAGTCTGGGAGGTGGTCACTGCTTTCCCGAGATGCTTTATAAGTCATTAGCAGGTCGTCCGCATACATCAAATGCAAAATCGGAGGAGCTTTTTGCGAAATGTTTAGCCCTCTTACAAGATTTTGTGCTTCTAAATTGCCCAAGTTTGTGGACAGCATTTTTGTACAAATTAAAAAAATATATAAGAAGATAAAGGGTCTCCCTGTCTGATGCCTCCGGTAAGGGGTGGTGTATCCGTTTGGGGTGCCATTTATGTTAATCTATCCGACTTAAATCGTTTTCTATTTCAGTTATTTTAGTTTCAGTAATATCAAATTCAACTTTAATTTATTGTTTCATTGTTAGGTAGCACTGACGCGGACATGGTAATGTGGACACGAAGCTACGCGGACACGGAGACAGAGACGAACAGATTCTCTAAAAGCTAGTGAAAAAGCGGGGGTCTAACAACCACACCCAATATTTCGTTTAGGCAATCTGTATGAACTAACTCCAATATAATTCCAAGAAAATCAACTAGGCATTCAGACTCAATCAAGGAAAATATATCTAAGAGTTATATCTCAATTTCTCAAATCAATATGCAATCGATCATATAGGAATCTGTGAGCCGGATCAATATGAGAAATAACTTGGATGGTACCAAAGACCAATATCGAAGCGTCAATCAATTTCAATCAACAACCAAAGGTCGGATTTACCAATTGATTGAACTACGCACAACCTATGATATTTTCAATTATATAGAAAATATAATGCGGAAAAGAAATAACACAGACACCAGAAGTTTTGTTAACGAGGAAACCGCAAATGCAGAAAAACCCCGGGACCTAGTCAAGATTTGAACACCACACTGTATTAAGTCGCTACAGACTCTAGCCTACGACAAGTTAACTTCGGACTGGAATGTAGTTGAGACCTAACCAATCTCACACTGATTATGGTACAGTCGCGTTCCTTACGCCTATGAATCCCAGTAGGACTCTACACACTTGATTCCCTTAGTTGATCTCACCCACAACTAAGAGTTGTTACGACCCAAAGTTGAAGACTTGATAAACAAATATGTCTCACACAGAAAAGTCAATTAGAATAGATAAATCTGTCTCCCATAGAAGTACCTACGAAGTTTTTGTTCCGTCTTTTGATAAATCAAGGTGAACAGGAACCAATTGATAATCCGGTCTTATATTCCCGAAGAATAGCCTAGAAATATCAATCACCTCACAATAACTTAACTATATGGTAGTAGAACAAGTTATTGTGGAATCACAAAGAATGAGATGAAGAGCTTTGTGATTACTTTTTATATCTTACCTATCGGAGATAAATCTCGAGAAAATCTTAGAGAAGATAGTACTCAATACGATAAAACAAAGTAAGATCAGAACACACAACTACAGAGAAAATAGTTGGGTCTGGCTTCAGAATCCCAATGAAGTCTTTAAGTCGTTAACCTTTAATGGTTTTAGGAAAAAACTGGGTTAAAGGAGAATCGACTCTAGTCGCAACTAGTATCACACAGGAGGTGTGGGGATTAGGTTTCCAAGTTGCTAGAGTTCTCCATTATATAGTCTTCAAATCAGGGTTTGCAATCAATGTTACCTTGGTAACAAAGCATTCAATATTCACCGTTAGATGAAACCTGATTCAAGATTCAAGATAATATTGTTTCACCGTTAGATTCAAGCTAATATCTTTCCACCGTTAGATAGTTTTTAGCTTGTTACACACAAATGAAATATACCTTCATTTGGATATGGGTAACCGTACCTAAACGTGTATATTGAGTTGGCTCAATAACAGTTAGTCGAAGTTAGCCATATGAACACTTTTCTCTTAACCTTGTTCATCTTAACACTTCTAAATCAATTGATAATCAAATGAATCTAATTGTGTTATTCATAGAGTTGTTCAATTGTTTATATTCTCATAGAAGTATACAAGACACGATTGAAGCAAAATCGGATTGATTCAAAAGAATCAGTTCATGAACATTTTAGCCACGGTTTGCATAGATTGCATTACTTAATTTATAAATGTATTTGTTCATGAGTATGAAATCATACTTAACCGATTTAATAAATTGAAGCACTTAAGTTTTCAAACGCGTACGTGAACTTAAGTTCCACACATTGGTCACAAGACGACATTTTGCAAACGGGTACGCAAACTTTAACTCCTAACCGAATTCAGTCGAAACCGTTTGCGAACGGGTACGCAAACTTGGTTCTCGGGCTTCAACAATTAAATCATTTTGAAAATGGGTATGCAAACTTAAGAACCCATACTTAAACAGTTGAATAAGTTTGTGAATGGGTATGCAAGCTTCCGGTCCTGAATTCCGTCAAAACAGTTCGTACACTAAGTACACAAACCGTAAGGTATCCAAATATTGGTTTTCGCTCTTAACTCCCATTTCAATCATTGAAACATTCTTAGAAGATGACAATAGATGTCTCACACAAACTATTATCTTATAAGCAAAATGATCGAATGATCAATACGAAACGTTTTGAGCCTATATCAAATGACTGTCTCACACAAATCATGTAAGATGTTACCAGGTGATTTTCACATTATAATATTTTGACTTTCGTCAAGAATAATGATGAACATGGTTAAAGCGAAAAGCTTACCAACATATATTTCGAGAAAGATATAAACGAGTTAAACTCAGCTCGAAATATCAAATGTGTATAATGTAAAATCTGTATAGTTATACGACTTTTGTCTCAATAGGAGATAGAATAGAATAGATTTCTGAGTGATACATGAGTTCAAGTCCCCACATACCTTTTGTTGATGAAGTTCCACAAGCTCCCTTAGTAGTTCTTCGTCTTCAATCGATGAACGTCGTGAAGTCTAAAGCTCAACTGCACATTCTATCATAATCCGAGGCATAGCTATAAGTAGATTAGAAATCAAGACTTATAATTTTGACAACTAAAATTGACAAACAAGCTTGAGATAGCAACGCTTGCGAGTTCGGCCGAGCAGTGCTCTAACAACTAGGACGTGGACACGTTATGAAATTAGTGATATTTCTCACTATAAAATGTATATATAGTGAATGTAATTTCTTAATAATGCTAATAAATTACTGATAAATAACAAATTTTCTTAAGAATAGGCTTATATACTAATAAATTGATACATATAGGAAAAATTCAGGTATCTTTAGTAGACATTTATATTATAATAACGTTTTATATATGCATGCGATGTCACTAAATGCTTCAAAAAGAAAGTCATATCACCGATGTGTCAACGCCAAAATGCAGACGTCCAAATATCGGACACATATCTGATGCGGATAGGTGGCCATTTTAGGCGCATCCGTATTGCTTTTCGTACCTAACAACAAGCTGTTTAGATGTCTCAAGGATCGGAAAAGCCCTGATGGACCTTACCAAGAAAAGTAAAAAGAGGGACAGAAAAGAGTCTAAATAGAAAAAACCTGGCTTGATTGGGGTATACCCAGATTAATTGGGGTATTACCTAACGAGACAAAATCTGGGTCATTGTGAAGTAAACCAAGCCACCCCTTAAACATGTATTTTCTAAATGGCTAAATTACCCTTGTTTAATTAACACTAAAATTCTGATTAGATTAATTAATTAATTTTAAATTGGTTGAATAGATTAAAACTTATGAATTTAAGTTATGAAATTTTGTTTTTGATTGAACTTTTGTGGGATGATTTTTGATGATTTTTTTTTGTTGAGAATATCTCTTGCAACGAAAATGAAAGCACACAACCGAAACACTTCTAAAAAGGGGATTGCAAATTTGTTGTATGAAATCATACTCAAAATCAAAGAAGAAATCAACACTTTCAGTTCTAAAAGTATGAAAAGTCGACAAGGTCGACTAATGAAGATCATGCCGACCAATATCGGCCGGCAAGGTCGACGAATGAAGAAAATGCCGACTTAAAATGGCCGGCAAGGTATACGAACGAAGAAAATGCCGGCTTTATTATTTTTGACACATAGAAGATTGTTATAAATGCGTCGGTATTCGACATGGTATTGATTTCTTAACTTTCCGGCATTTAACTTTCTTATCTTGCCGACTAGCATTTAGTCGGGACTGTAGTAATCTTACAACCTTGCCGACTTCAGTTATCCCCAAAAAGAAAACTGAATTCTAATAGATGCAATTCACTTTATTCATGCAATTTTGGTTACTACAATGATTGAAACATAAAATATAACTTCTTGTCGAAGGAAAAACGAATGCACTTAGCATGTGCATAAGCCTTGAACCCATAGGAGACCCTAGTGGACGAGTTATAATCTCATGAGGGTATACATAAAGATCTACCCACAAAACCTACACTAAAACCATCAATCTTCGTTGGAGGAATCCCAGTCATCTCCGGCCTACATATACTCCGGGATTTTGGAGACCATGAATTCATAGCTTGCATCGAATGCGAATGCTTCCCCCTTTTCCTCCAAGTAGCGCGCTTTGACGACTTCATGCTACAAAAGAAAAACACAAACTTACTTTGTTAGTGGTGTTTAGTAGGAAGACCAAACAACATGGATCACGTAAAATAAACCATAAACATACTTACAAATTGTTCAATAAACAAGTTGAAGTTGGTAGCGTTGAAATCCGGGGTTGAAAAGCTAAAAATGCAAGTATCGCATTTTTATCTCTTGCCTAAATTTGTTGAACACTTCTTCCATTAGGATTCCCAAACTCTTGCCTAAATTTGTTGTGTACCCTAGCCCAAAAGGTTACGACATCCACCCTTACGGAGGACTGATGTCTAACTCGAGTTTCCGTGTACCACGCTTTGGTGATTGCCAAATCTTCATTTGAATCAAATGATGCCATTGTTGTATGTAGAGGTATTGGGAGAGTTAGATAGAGTGTATGATGATATGAGCTTTGGAGAGTATATGCAAATAGGTGTGTGTTGTTTTGTACATAAAACCAGTGTATTTATAGGATAGTTCCCAAATTTGGCCGTTATAATGCCTAAGTACAAGTCAATCAATGCAATTGTACTTGCAAAAAATTTGAATTTTGAATTCGCCAGCGTGGTTTTTGTTTCCCCATTATGCCGACTAAAGTTTTGCCGGCAGGGTCTTAATTTTCTTACCCTGCCGACCTTATCATGATTTTAGGCATCAGGAGTTCATTTTCTTCCGTTTAAACGACGAAATGGTATTTGGTCATTAGCGTGTCCGCTTCACTATAACAGCATGGTCATAATTTTATAACCCTGCCGACCTTATTATTTTAAGGCATCAGGAGAAGGTATTTTTGACAACAGATAGTCGGCAGGGTCGATAATCTAATACCTTGTCGGCAGTCAAACAGCCAGCAAGGTGGTAATTTTCTTACCTTGACGACCCTGGTAACTACACCATTTCTGCTGTCAGGGCAGGCAGTCTGACATTTCACAACCCTTTCGACCCTGGTTTACTCAATGTAACTTAACAAAAGCATGTCGGCGAAATGATTGAAACTTTAAATAGCTAAACAAACCATTCATTCAACAACTAGAAATCCAACATTTTTTGTCCAAAATACGAAAACATGTCCCATAAGCCTTAAAAAAACATTTGTCCAACCATTAACCTTAACATTTGTCTACCACAACATAAAGAAATAAACTAGGAATGCATTCATTCACCACCACGACCACGACCACGGCCCCGTTTAGGAGCACCACCACTACTACTACATTCACCACCACGGGAACAACCCCTCTTTTTGTCAGCATTCATCTTGGCTTGTGCTTCCCTCCTGGCTTTTTCTTCCCTCTTTACTTCAGCATCAGCTTGCTTGAACAATCCGGTGGCATCCTCATTTTCAACATTGCTAGCAAAGTCAATGTGCTTGCTTTGCTCTTCAATCGACAAAGGCTCTCATTTTTCTCTCGCACAACACATCACCCTCACAAGGCTCTTCAAATGCTCCTTCTATTTTCAATTAAACAACAAAAAATTAATAGAATGATTCGATAATGTAATGTTAAAACAGTAAGAGCAACTCTAAAATACTTACAAAGAACTTAAGACTTGTTGTTGGGTCTTCAATGCCATTTTCCTCTTACAAGCCAATTCTTCAGCAGTCATTTCCCTATTCACAGTAGGACGAGCCCAACCCAAGTACCACGACATGTATCTCTCATGAGCTTCATGACCTTCTGTCACCTCGTCCAAAAGAATCGTATCGACTTTGCGGCCACGTCTTTCGTTCCAATGATCTTTAACTGGATCTGGAGCGTAAACGACGTTAATAATTTTTTCGGACGTGGTGCAGTCCTCCCTTAGCACTTTAAAGTTTGGCTCAGCATCGAAATGAGGTTCTTCTTGGACGTAACCCAATTATCGCATTACTCGATGTGGATCGTACATTGAATATCCATGGGTGCACAATAAGGGATCGTAGTATAATGCAACAGCATCTTTCCTTTGGATTAAACCTTGATTTCTAGCATCTCGATACGGATCACATATTACCTCATCCGCAGTCAATTTGTCGATGGCGATTCAGATTTTGATAAGCTGTTGCGGCATTTCCTTATCCTGACCACCCTTAAAACTGTATCTTTGCTCTCTTGGCTTATCAATCGCAACATTCGCATCCACTTTGATGTAGGAGTTGGCTTTCACCAAATTATGGAAGTGCTCATATATCCAAACCTATGCAAACACAAAGTTTAGTAAGAATCTTATCTTACGAAAATTTTGCAAATATAAATGATTTAGACAATAAAATTACCTGGAAGAGACATATATTTCCGTTAACTTGCGCAGTGAGTGCCCTTGAACCCTTTGTCAACTCATTGTTCAAGAAGTCGACCACCGCGATACCCCAAGAATACTCATGCATCTTATCTAAGGAATCCAATAGTTGCATATACCTGACGTCGACCAAGCTTTCAGAACTGTCGGGGAAGATACATTTGCCCAGGACGTATAGAAAATAAGCTGACGCGGTAGCATTGATTCGCACCAAGTCCATCCTTCCTCATTATATATTTTCTTGGTCCCAGATAATGTGTCCTTCAACTTCTTCAGATTAAACTTCTTGCTTAGATGGTCATCCTTCACCACAAGCATAGACTCCGTCTTAATCTGATCCCAACAGAACAAAGTTTTGGTCAATTTGAAGATACCCTCCCAAGAAATTTTATTATCGAAGCCCTCACGGATTGCTTTTCCCTCAACCTCGAGGCCTAGAATTTGATGAGCATCATCGGGAGTTATCGCCATCTCACCGAATAGGGATAACATTGTATCAGTCTCTATGTAGAACCTCTCACATAATGCAGATACGGTAACTCTATCATGCTCAATATTCGAACTCTCCACCGCATGCCACAACCCGGAGTTCTTGACAATCGCTTGCACCTCGTCACGTTCATCGTCAAGATCCCAATTATTAGTCACTGAACATGAAGCTTGGCGCTTCATGAGACAGATGGCATGCTTGTGATCCTAAATACCAAAAAAAACAAAATGAAAAGAAATACAAACACTTGACGCAAATTTAAGATAGAGACACTTAAATAAAAAACAAATACGGATTGAGATTACTTACGATAGTATTATGGATTTGACATGCCCATGAGTCTTTGTATCCAAAAATAACATGTCCACCATCTTCTGGGGTTCCCTTTAGAGGCTCACCTGGTTTCAGTCTAACCATCAAGTGAGAGGGAGGCATGTGGGAATCAACTGGTTTAGTGATAACCCTCTCCAGTCTTTCGGTTGCAGTTGCAGCTTGGGTTTGTTCTCCACCTTCTTCTTCTTGTTGTTCCTCTTCCTCTTCAACAATTTCATCTTTTCTATCCTTTTCTTTATCTCCATTACCATCATCATCATTACCTCCTCCAACATGTGGCATATCTTGATCACCATCATCATCATCATTGTTGCCTCCTCCAGCAGCCGAAGTTCTTTCAACAACATTATCATCATCACCTCTTCTACCAGATGGAATTGATTGGTCTTCATCTGGAGTTTCATCCGAATCATTTGGTTCCGGTGGTGGTTGAGAATCATTCCGTACACAGATCTTGAGCGTTCCCGGTACAACGAATGCCCCTCGATGTGTTGCAGTCAATAGTTTTTCACCAACACAAGGAGGTCTTGAAGGAGGAGTTACAGTTTTATTCTTTCCCATTTGCGACCTAAACAAGAACAATTTAAAAAAAAAAATCAACAGTCGGCAGGGTCAACAAATATAACCTTGTCGGCGATACAAAAGTCGAAAGGGTCGATATCTAAACTACATGTCGGCTAAATCATAGTCGACAGGGTCTTATTCCAATAACCTGCCGGCTTATAACAACTTGAACACAGGATTTTCAACATCAATAGTCGACAGGCTCTATAATCAAAACAATATCGGTTAACATAAAGCCTGTAGGGTGGTATTCAAATACCATTCAGACGTTTAAAATTTAAGGCATCAAGAGACGTAAACTATTTTCAAAATAGCCGGTAGGGTAAAAAATTATAACACTGGCGACTATAAAAAAAACTACCACCGACAAGATCCTAGGTTGAATACCTTGCCGACCCTATAAGTAGCAGTTACAGATATTAACAGCCGGCAAGATCTTCAACCTAAGAGCTTGCCGACTAAACCTAGCTATGAAATGTCGGCAAGTTCGTGGAACAAACACCTTGCCGGCTATATAACTGTAAATTCAGAATTTTGTTTCTTCTGACCTGATTTGACATGCAAACATGAAATTGCAGTACTAGAGTGAGTTTAAGTAGACCCTTATTTTCTTAATCGCACAATTTCTCCCTTTTCAGCGGTTACAGTTTCTTCTTCTTCAATCGTTTTTTTCTTCTCTTCTTTTGTAAATCCAGGGTTGTATTCATTGAGTTTCTTATTAGCATTTTTCATACGAGTTCCCTTCCGCCGTGGTGGTTCCATTTTTGAAGATTAATCGAAACTTTTGAATCGACGATTAGAACGAATTAATCGACGAGTTTCGGCGGTGGGGGATGGAGGAGCCTGTAAGGTGTTTGAGGAGGAGAAGAAGAAGAGAAGAAGATGAAATGAAGAGAATGAAAACTGATTTAGGATAATTAGAATTATAAAGGATAAGGATAGTTTTGTAACTTTACTCATTAAGACTCCCCTTTACCCTTAAAAAAAGTCCACCTAAAATTGGGTATACCCCAATGAAGCCGGGAAAAAATTGTAAAATAAAATTGGAATTGATATGTTGAATATGTCCATATGCCTTGCTATACCCAATGATGATATCGAAAAATGATGAGACAATAACTTTCCTTGAATAACTCGCATTAATGTGTTAGAAATCTCTCCAAGGACCTTGAAATGTTACCTTCAAATAATGTTTTGTGATGGGAAATGTAGTTCATGGTGAGGAAGTGAACTCATCTACACCACAATAGAATTATGTTGGTGTGAGTGGCAAATTTCCCCCACAAGTTCGACGGAAAATAACTTCAAGTTCAAGAACTAGTTCAACTTCGAAAGAATTGCACTCCTAGAAAAAGTAGGGGAAAAAAGAACCCGAAATTCTTTTGGGTCGTCCACAATACCCGGATGAGAAGGAAACCAATCTAGAACCATCTATCCTTTAGGATCCAACGGTCCATTAAAATTCACCGTCTCCTTCCTGTTCTTATAATTAACGAGGAAAACACATCTGAAAGAAAAAAAGGGGAACCCTAGCCATGGCGACAAACCTAATCAGAAGATCCAGAAAACTATTCACATCAAGTCGTGGTATCCTTTCTCTTCAAACTACTAACAGATGTTTATCAACATCACCTGCAATCGTATCGGATTCACCCTCAGAATTAACAGGTCCGCCACCACCTAATGTTATGATCTATGATCGTCTGGCTGAAGAAGCTAAATCCAAAATCAAAAAACTTGAAAATCCAGATTCTAGGTTTCTTCAATATAACTCTCCTCATCCAGTTATATCTGATCATTCAAAAATCTTATCTGCACCTGAAACTAGGGTTACGACTTTAGAAAATGGTCTGAGGATTGCTACTGAATCGAATCTAGCTGCACGGACAGCTACTGTTGGTGTTTGGATCGATGCTGGTAGTAGATATGAATGTGATGAAACTAATGGTACTGCTCATTTCCTTGAACATATGATGTTTAAAGGAACTGAGAAGAGATCTGTCAGGGCTTTGGAAGAAGAGATTGAGAATATGGGGGGTCATCTCAATGCTTATACATCTAGGGAACAGACTACTTATTATGCTAAGGTTATGGATAAAAATGTTCCTGATGCATTAAATATTCTTGCCGATATTTTGCAAAATTCTTCCTTTAGTGAGGATCGTATTACCAGGGAACGTGATGTTATTCTGCGGGAAATGGAAGAGGTAAAGTTTACATTTTTTTTCATTGTTATTACGAGAAAATGTGATTGTGGAAGTTCTGGAGTTATCTGCTGTGCCCTTTGCTGATTCTTAAAAATGCAATTTTTTGATTGATGCCAAGAATTTAGATATGATTGCTGTTTGAGCTGCTTTGAACTATCCAGATAGTTACAATTATCTGGAAAAAGAAAGTGTGACAAGAGCAAGTTTTTATAGAGCTTATATAAAAGTTAGTAAGGATGAACCTCAAGTAATGGCATATAAATGGTTTGCAATGGTATTTTGAGCCCCTTGAATGTTTTTTTTTTTTTTTTGCTTTTGGAGACTGCAAATGAATTAGTGAAGCTTAATTGCCCCTGCTATGTGTTTATGATAGTACATAGGCCTATTTACTAGTTTAAAGAGTAATTTGACTATTCTGGTTTGAGTATATGATAGTACCTTGTCTTGCTGTCCAGAATTGTGATGGATAAAACTATAACATCTATATCTTTTTTTTTTTCCTGCAGGTTGAGAGCCAGAATGAAGAAGTAATATTTGACCATTTACATGCTACAGCTTTCCAGTACTCTCCACTAGGTAGAACCATTCTGGGACCGGCTGCGAATATTAAGGCTATTACCAAAAAGCATCTTGAAACTTACATTAAGAATCACTACACTTCCCCAAGAATGGTAATTGCTATTGCTTTTATCTTGTCATGTATTAAGTTATCATACAGCTTCTTAACATGCATTATAGTTAGTTTTCATTACCCGTCTACCTGAGTTGCAGCTTATATAAAAGTATGCCATCACTATGGAGTTTGATGATTGTTATGGTTGTTTGTTTTTCAAAATTTTATTTTCAGGTTATAGCAGCTGCTGGGAATGTGAAGCATGATGATATTGTTAATCAAGTAAAGAAGCATTTTACAAAATTGTCAACTGATCCTACAACAACTGCTGATCTGGCTGAATTTGAACCAGCAATTTTTACTGGTTCTGAGGTACGTGTATGAGTTTGGATTTCTTAACCTTTCCTGTTCTTGCAATAAGATTTTATGCTAATGATTCCGTACTGGCCTTACTAGGTTAGGATAATTGATGATGATGTTCCTCTTGCCCAATTTGCGGTAGCATTCAGTGGAGCATCTTGGACAGACCCAGATTCTGTTGCCTTGATGGTCATGCAGTCCATGTTGGGTTCCTGGAATAAGAGTGCGGGAGGTGGAAAGCACATGGGGTGAGTCACAACTGTCTCTAATACCTATGCTTCTTGTAGGGGGACTGTGGCTTCCTGGCGTATGTTTTTATGTTAGTTGTCTAATTGGTTTCTTTATGGTAATCGATGAACAGTTCAGGGCTTGCACAGAGGGTTGGCATCAATGACTTAGCTGAGAACATGATGGCCTTCAATACTAACTATAAGGACACTGGGCTGTTTGGTGTTTATGCGACTTGCAAGGTGACTATTTCCTTAAATTAGTCTTAAGAGAAAGTTAATCCTAATGTTAAAATAACTGATAAAAGTTTTGATAAGAGCTGGTTCCTTTATCTCATGGAATATATTTTATTCTGATTGTATTTTTTCTTTGGTACCTTCTTTTAGCCCGATTGCTTGGACGATCTGGCCTATGCCATTATGTACGAAGTAAGCCAGTTATCCTATAGAGTCTCAGAGGCGGATGTCACTCGTGCGCGCAATCAGGTACTGTATTGGTATTCGCTTCATTCACATGTTAGGTTTGGTTGCTGAGGATCAATTATATACTTTGTTTATCTCAACTGTAGCAGCATTAATGACATTAAGCTTAAATTCAGCCAGCTATATCACTTATTGCATATGTAGTCCACTAATCACATGCTTAAACAGTTATTTATTTTATCACGAAGTCCTGAAATATGGGGCTACCACCGTCGCGTACATATGGGGTTGCAAGAGATGGTCCTTACATAGCCGCAACATATCAGTTGCCAACTTCTTTTTTCCTTGTATTGACTCTAATTCTAGCTGTAATTCTTATAGTACCTTCATTGTTTGGCAGTTGAAATCTTCTCTTCTACTTCACATTGATGGAACAAGTCCAGTTGCTGAAGATATTGGGCGTCAGGTAAAAGTTTTTTTCCTTTATATTGAGAAACAGAATTGAGAGGGAGTTAAGAATGTTTCATTTCTAGAAAAAGAAGTATTGTACAAGTTAGAAGAGCCTCTGTTAGGTTGGTTATCAGCTTACCGAATCATCTTAATTTTGAAAAAGCCAAAAAGGCGTTTTGTGGATATGAAAATTTTGAGGCTCATTTTTCCACTGCGATTCAAGTGGAATGATTTGCAAATGGATTTCTCATGAACCCAATCCTTTTCTTCAAGTGATGGTACATACATATGCACTTCTTAGGTTGCAAGACTCCACCTTCACAAGGTCATGTGGATACCTCAATCTGCTTTACTCTGCAGTAGGTATCGATTGGAGAATCGATCTACGTTGTATCGATGCTTTAAATCAACATAGAGTAATGTTCATCTGACATATGCTTGTGTTCGTTTGTGTTTCTGCAGCTGCTTACATATGGTAGAAGAATACCGTTTGCTGAACTGATAGCGAGGATTGATGCTGTTGATGCAAGTACCGTAAAACGTGTTGCTAATCGTTTTATCTTTGATAAGGTAAGGACTAAATGACCACATCCATTTTAAGAACTTCACGTCTACTAAAACAAATTAATTGTGTTGCACTGCAATACTGATCAAATGATGTCTTCTTGTCCTGGTATTCTCATTTTCATTGTATTCTTCTTTTTGGTAGGATATTGCGATCGCTGCAATGGGACCCATTCAGAAGCTGCCAGACTACAATTGGTTCAGACGCAGAACCTACTTGAACCGTTACTAGGTAGAGGGGATGTGTTTAATTTTATTAAGTTACTCATGTTCTGTCATTTTTTTTCTCTATGGTCATTTGGATGGCAACGATCCTATAGACAGAGGATTACAGCTGCACACATCTTTCTTTTCAGGAACCCTTGGGGCCTTTATAATTTTACCTTGTTTTATATTTTGGTTCTGTAAAATCCCTCGAGTTCTGGGGTCAAAGTAATAATTTCATCTTACATGACAAAGTTGCACTTTTGCATAATGAAATTTCTTATAAACATCTTCACAAACTATTTCCCTTTTTTTTTGCCATCTGAGCTTTTATATTTTTTTGTACACTGGTTGGAAAAAATTCCTCATTCTGGACAGCAGGCTCTGAACATGATCATTTCTGCATGGAATGGTTACTTTTCGATTGGTGGTGGTTCCTGGAAACATCCTTTATGTTTATGTAATGGTTTTTAGTTCAGACTTCAGAAGGTGCAAAGTTCAGATTAACAACCTCTTTAAGAATACATTATTTTGTGTCTTTTTTTTTGGAAATTAAATAGCCAAATTTTATAAGTCCTGTAAAATCAGTTTCACTGACTGCAAAGACAGCTTACATATGAGAATGGAAGGAAAATTACACCTGCTTTCCATTCATAGACGGCTTCTCAAAGACGGAATAAGAAGCCGTACTGCTAACTGTAACTAGAGAAGGCTAAACCGTCATTCTAGCCCAAGTCATATTTTTATAATCGATCTATCCTAAGAAGAAGAAAAAAAAAAAACTTCAACTAGAGATTGGATCTTTGGACTCCGACGGTGAGATTAGGGGTGTATTGGGCCAGGCCGGGTAGTTTGGCCTGTTTTTTAATCCAGGCCATGCCATGCCGGATAGGCTTTATTTTCAGCTATTGAAAAAGCCCGTCAGGCCGAAAGGGCTAGATAAAGACACTTATTTTGAGACCCAGAGACCGTCCAATGCCCATTTTACTAACCAGGCCAGGCTAGGAACGACTTTTTGTATTTTCAAAGTTTTGTAATTCCTTTTTTAATTCCAGATTGGAATTTGAAGATCGATGAACTATAACTTAAAAAAATCTTATGCATTTAATCTTCTAAATATAGAATAAAAATGAAAATAAGAACTTTAAACCAAAATATAATGAAAACATGTAATAATTTATTTCCACGTAAAACTAAAACTCTTGTGATAATATCAAACGGGTACCAGCCCGGGTTATCTGGACAAGTATCAGATCGGGCTATTTAATTTTAGGAATAGTCCGAGCATCCCATTTAAGCTAACCAAACCAGGCCAGGCGGCCCATAGCGGGCTGTAACAGTCTTTGGGCTTCTCTGGGTACGGGCATGCTCTGGCAGGTACAAGTAGGTTGAGTATTTTCGGGTATTATTTACATCCCTAGATGAGATAATAAAGACAAATGGTCCGCGCTCTATGTGACCTGGTTCACGCTCAGGCACTAGAAGACAAAAAATAGATGTTGCTCTAATTCTTGAATGTATTCCATAACCATCAATCTTCTATTTCCTATTTTCCCCTCACTACCCTATATCACTTGTGCCACATTAAATAGCCACATGCCCTACAATAATAGTTCCGATAATAAAAACTAAATTTCGCCTACGTTATTCTGGTTTAAACTCAACCAAATTTTAAAGTTCTCACACCAACAATGGTAAGATGAGATTATAGTGAAGTTATTTGTAAAACAATAGTTAAATAAGTTCCAGTATAATCTAGTACGAAATAAAACAACAACATCGCACCAGTCATGAAAATAATTTTAATCATGTTAGTTTTCCATAATGAACACAAAGGAAAGTTGAAAAACACGACTATAGTGCAATACAAATTTATCCGTTCAGACTCAAAATGAAAAACAAGGCCCAACATCTAATGTATGGTATGAGGAGACAAATGTCTAGCCTCACAATTTTTATTTTTTCGAGAAAGTCGTTTGTAATCAATGACTCTACCGGATGGATGAATTTTTAAGCATCTATGCAGTAGAGTATTATCTCCAGACAAAGAAATTACATTTTAATTTCATCTATTAAGGTAACATGCTTATTATAAATTAACATCATTATATGAATTACAATGTTTGTTTCCTACATTTACGGTGTTACATTTTAATTTTAGTTGTTACACTAATCTTCTTCTCATTATTGGTTTATCCAACTTCATTGATCCTTGAAACAGTTCATACAGTTCATCTATAGTAGTTTTTGCATTGATCACTTCATAATTACGTTAAAAAAATCTTTTTACTAATGCGTACGAATTCTACAATTAGAATCACCCTTTGATGAATGTTGTCTAGGTGATGGTAATTTGGTAGCCTCATCTAACCACTAAAATTCGACATAGTTATAATCTTAGCACCTCATAGATCCCCTGTTAGTATTAGCATCAGTATTTGCTTCCCAAACCCTTTTAGTCCCTTTTGCATTTTTTAAATTTGGAGTACATATATGGGAACTTATAACTGAATATGTTGATTCCAAACATATGCAAGTTAAAATTAAATTAAATTAATTTATTTTAATTTATTGATTTGGTTTCTGCCATTACCAGTGTAAAATATATTAGTTTGCGATTGTTTTTTTTGTAAAATTACCTTAATTTCGAGACTTGATGATGTTCCCCTCGTTGAAATTAAAAGTTTGTTTTTATTTTGACCTAAAGAAGTTGCTTTGATAACTGTATTAGTGATTAAATAGACAAGGGAAGGCTCAAAGGAGTACATTAAGAGTTTATTTTGGTTTGTTTTCTTATCCGCAAAAGACAATGTTTTTATAACACAAGCAACAAGTGGAAATTCATTCAATTCGATTGTGTTTTTAATACACACTTGAATTAGAAATAACGGTTTTCAACTTTGTACTATTCGAAGTCCATTGTAAATCTGAAACGTCCAGACATTAGAGGATGCTAACTCCTGTGCTCACCTACTAGGACCTCTAAGTTTTAATATGCGGTAGGCTTGAAGCTTCGGATAAATAGAGGAAAGTCCAACTCAAAACTTAGACCAAGCTTGGTTGTCACCCCTGATGTATTATTTTCACCTCTTGTTTTCATGTTACAGTGGATTCAACTTGAAGGAACATTATGTAAGCAATCAACAAAAGATGGAAGTGGGATCATTAATGGTATTAGCAGATCCGAGTATTTAATTTGACTAGTTTAAGTTTATTTTTGTTGGAAACATGAGATTTCCTAAGATAAAAACTAAAATGATATGCAACTTTAGATACTTCCCACAAAATAACACATGTTGCATAAGTTTAACCTCAAGAAGTTAGGGTCTGTGAAAAGACGAGGGTACCCAAATAGGCCACAGTCTTTTAAATATCAACCTATAATTCTGATACCAAGTATGATCGTCTATGGACAGAGTCGAGACAACAAAGTGTTCACATGATAATAGGTATGGTATTGATCCGAAACTCTATAGGATCAATATCAAATGACTAGGAATTAACGTATGTGTGTAATTTACTAAATTAAAATAAAAATTATAATACGGAAATAAAGTAACTTACACAAAAAGATTTTGTTAACGAGGAAACCGCAAATGCAGAAAAACCCAGGGACCTAGTCCAGTTTTGAATACTTTCAGAATTAAGCCACTATACGAAATCTAATACCAACTTCGTATAGTTGAGACCAAGTAGACTACCCATAGCTACTTAGTTTCCTCAATATCCCTGCGCCTTCGACTTCTAGAGTCACGCACGTGAATATCAAGTCTTTTAGATCGTATTCCAAACATCAAAGGAAGAATCTGTTTGGTAACCACTCTAGAGATATACGAGTTGTTGAAAAAAGCTCTTCCGTTTAAACTAACAAACTCCTTTGTCTGGTTAGATCAATCTACACTTTGATTACCGAAATAACCAATATTTAGAATCTCCATCAATCAATATAGAACTCAAAGAGTAACTATATAGCGATGCCGATCTTACACAACTAAGCAATCAAGTCTATCAAAGATAAACACGATTTTAGTTGGATCCCATCCGATAAAGGTTTTTACACTAAATCCACAAGATACGAAAACTAATAATAAACCTTTCTTCTTCCTCAAATCTTCCATTGCCTTCAATAACCTGCAAAACACAACTTGAATCCTCTTGTGATCAATCACACACAGAATGGAGTCTGTTAACAATGGATTGTCACAAGATGTTTTTAAATACGAAAATGGTTCTAAAGATCCCGTCGATACTTTGATCTAGTTTGAGTGAGCCTTATATCATAAGGAAGGTGCTCAAGAATAAACAAACTAGGTCCAATCAAAGTTTCAACAACCGTTAGTCAATTAAATCAATAATCGAAAACTAAAATAACAATGTAATTATCTAGTTTCCCACCAACGGTGCTCGTAGAGCTTCTTGATCCCGAAGAAGTCTTTAAACGAGCGGTCGCAAGAGATTTTGCTTAATTAGGTCACTTTACTCTCCGGATAGATGGCTCCACCAGAAACAATAAGAATGAAGTTTTCCTGGCTCTTAGGATAGTTTGCAAGAAATGCAAACTCAAGTATTTATAGACCAAGGTTGTTTGGACAACAAGGAAATTCCAAAACCAAAAATATTCTCAAGATATTAACATTAAATTACCTAATTTCGGTTTTCCTATTTCCACTTAAATGCCAAACCATATTTCTGAAAACTCTCATAGAAAACTTCTATTATTAGTGTAACACATTAATTAATAATATTTTCCAGAGGATATGCTTTAATTGCTGGTAATTAAAACATATATGATGAAAATCATAATTAAATTCTTTTCAATATTTCGATATGGGATCACCTTGAGCATCAAGGAATATCTTTGAACAATTAATGATAAGAATTATGTACATATTCAAATGATGTCGACATCTAGAAGTTTCTCTCAGCAAACCCTAATTCCAAGTTCACACAAAACATAGAGAGATATGTGAATATTGGAAACTCGGTTTTTCTCCATGGGATGTTGTACTAAACTCACAATGTAAGTTGTGACCGGTTACACCATGCTTCCCATAGTAGGTTGTGATCGGTTACACCATGCTTCCCAAAGGTAGCTTCTGATCGGTTACACCTTACTTACCGAGTTAGCTTGTGATCGGTTACACCTTGCCTCGAAAGGCAGCTTGTGACCGATTACAACCAACTTCCAAAGGTAGCTTGTGACTTGTTACATCTTGCTCACAAAGTAGCTTGTAACCAATTGCAACTTGTTACATTCTATAGGCTATGGCCAGTTAAACCACAATTCTCAACATAAGTTAAGATATGTTCTTCCTTGTCATCTTGTATTGGTCATTCAAAGATATTCAATAAAGAACATGACCAATCATGATTTCCTTTCGATTACGAAACAAGTTCGTATATGTACTTCCTTTAAACAAATGTTATGAAACATTGTTCCTAGGATGGAATCAACACCTATAGCTTACACATAATCAAGTAACTAAATACAAAGATTATGTTGATGTCGTATTACGAAGTTCCAAAAGATAAGCGTTTATACTTCTTAATTCAATAGATCCCTTGACACTTTGATCATAGTGATACGACCAAGTCTAATTACTGGAGTATTATATATATATATATAGTTTCACATGTTATGTTTTCAATATAATATGACTTGAAATATACGTTATGAATAAAAACAAGTCAAGTTAGTATTACTAACCTCAAGCAGAAAGATGATGTCCTTGTTGTTGTTGTTACTTCTTCTCATTCTTCAGGTCTTCGGAGTAATACTTGTACGTCTCAACATTCCTAGACTTTCTAGTCTAACGTAAACGAAGTTGACTCTAGTATTTAATCAAGCGACTCTAGATGATTTTTGATACTAAAATATGACAACCAAACTTGACATACCAACACTTGGTGGGTTCAACCGAGCTATGTTCTAACAATCTCCCCCTTTGTCAATTTTAGTGACAAAACTCTATTACATATGAAGATAAAAAAATTACAGAATAACTCATTCTTCATACGCTTGATTCCAAGTTTCAACAACACAATTACCCGCATATATTCAAAAATAAATGTCGCTTTTGACATTTGAATAACAAAAGCTTTACCCCTCCCCTTTTTGGAAATCTAGGTAGATATTAAATCTGAGCATATTTGTTATTCCCCTTTTGTAGTATGAAATACTACACAACAAGATGATATGTTTCTCCCCTTAGTTTATCCTTTACTCTTTCATTAGGTATAACGTTTAAGCACATATGTCATTTCCTAGTGATTAAAAGTCACTCGTTTACTCCATATATTTCTCCCCTTTTTTGTCACAAAAATGACAAAGGTACGAGCAAACAAAAGATCAACCGAAAGGATCTTACAAATCCATAAGATTTGTACAACATATAAGAGTTAAGCACGAAGGTTTCACATACCAATTTAGATAACCAATACTAAAATTGAAACCACAAAAGTAATCTAGCTTTAGTATGTTATTAAGGAGAAAATTTCCCGAAGCAATTTTCCCTTAGTCCGACAAATCAACTAAGATGAATTAGTTATTAACCGGGCCGATTATGTATGTACAATCGCTTATTTCGACAAGACACAAATATAATTAACTTTATTTCTCTATTCAGGCTCTAATTATTCCATAAGATAACTTAGACCTTTCTTTTTAGACAAGACAAACCTTAGGTTAGTTAACTAGTATTTCTTGTCAAGGATTTCGATTAGACTTGAATAACCGAATCCTACATTTGATAAGTATAACTAAGATCAAAATTAACTTAGTTTCTCTTATCCGGAATCAAATGGACTAAACAAACGACCCCGTAATTTTTTGTTAAGAAAAATCAATAGATACAAAACAAAATAAATTGACTTGTCAAAGTTTTTCTCAACCGGAAGCAATTGAAACAAATATAAATCAATGTAAGTACCGCAATTGCACCGAATTTCGTTAAGCAAAAACACTTGATACCAAACAATAAAGAAGATACCAAGTCATAAGTCAAATAAATTGACACAGTTTTTCTTAATCGAAAACAATTGAATCACAATCAATTCATACAACATAATGAAACATATCAATTGTATCGATTTTTTTTAAGCAAAAGCAAAATGTATGCAACAAAATCAAGCTTTTCTTAAACAGGAAAAATGATTAACTAACAAATAAAAATCGTTACCTCGAATTCCGCAACCACTTCTCCCCGAAAAATATGTATCGTTTAACCGCAAGTTCAATAGGAACTCTCTCCCTGTTTGTTGTCATGCTCTCGGAAGAATAAAAGAACAACAACAAGAGCAACCTTTACAAGTGAAATGTTGAATCGGTTTTAACTAATGCGTGCCAATAGCAAAAGATTAAACCCGAAACTCATATGTTATACTAAACACAACTTATGCAAACATAAATTGATTATCAACATATTGTGACTTTTCACACATGAGTTTCAATCGGAACACCTTATGATCCTTTGATAAAGCCTACCAACAAGGGATAGAATTTAATCCCGCTAAATCAAAAATCCACACAAATCATAAGGGTTTCACACGATATGAGATCGAAAATTTAGGTTAATAAAAACCGAAATTAAACATCTCATAAATCGAAAGCAATAGCATAAAATATAATCATTCAAAGCAAGCTATGGAATCAGAACTATCAAATAATGAAACACAAAAAGTTATAAAATAAAATTTTATTCATTCATAATAATGATAGTTTATTCAAATAGACTTTATACAAAATATCGAAATAAATCAACAAATCTAATAGTTTATTTTCCGTATCAAGTATCTCAGCATATGCCTTAATCCTTAGAGGTGCTCGATTGTTCACCGAGGTTTTTTCAGTTTTCAAGCTCCTGAGTTTCCTCTTTTCTTCAATTGATTGAATCGCCTCTTCAAAAGATTCAGATTCACAATCATCTTCAGAAGTTTTGCACAAGCCATTCATCATTCTTTACAGAATCTTCTAATTGTTCACGCGCAATTTCAAAATCTCGCATTAGCATAAAACATGAGCTCAAGACATAGTTGATTTCTCTTATATTCCCTTGAAAAATAACACTTAATCTCAGTTGGGAGATAAGTTTCAAGCTTCTGTAATTGAGAGTCGATATCAATAGTATTTTTACCCATCTTGAACCGTAATCTTATTGTGGAAAAGAATCGATTTTCCAAGATGTTTTATATATCAAATAAAACTTGATTCCCAAGTTTCGAAGCAACCAAAAAGGTATTTTATTTGATATTAAAAACATATGAGAACATACTCAAATTCGGAAATAAAATCAATTTCTGAAATATTGTCATCAAGAGAGTCTGAAGATATCCTGTACAAATTTATTATTTACTTTCTTAGTATGGACCGAAAATATTACTCCAAAAAGTGAACATGATTCCATTTTTAGAAAATACTCATACTGGTCATAATGCAGATAGATCAAGTACGGATTTATAAGTCTCATATATTCCCTTTGCTCTTTGAGGATTTCCCCATTTATTCGAATTGAGCACAATTATGAGGAAATTCCAATCAACAAGCTTATTTGTTGAATTGAGCTCTTAACAACTCAATTTTGCAAATGTAACAAGATCTATCAAAGCAATCAATAGCTTTTACAAGATATGCTTGATGTTTTCGGATATTCGTTTTTCTGGAGCGATTCTAAGTATAGGTTTCACAATTCTGTGGATCACAACTTGATAAATCTGATTTAACAAATAGTTCTATTCGAATAGGAATAAACTTGTAAGTGTGATTTGAAACCCTTTGAGTCATGGATTGAGTAATATTCTTACATTGACCCAGTTTTTTCTTGGAATATGATGACATCTTTTGATGAGATTGTTTTCTTGATATTGAATTAGACAAACAATCAATAACAAAACTAAACGGTCTGAAATCATTAGGTTGTGTGCATTTAAGCTGATCTTTGTGTATTTCAGAAAAATAATCCTTGTCATTGTTAGAGACAATTTTACTTGACTGGATATTAGTCAATGGATTATGTTTTGAAACACATCTCTTTTGATTCTTGCAATTGGTTAGACTGTTTGAATAAAGATGTTGTTTATTAGTTAAGAGATTCTGAAAACTAGAATCACATATCCTTGTCTTGACTAATAAATCTTTTTTTAACCTTAAAACGATTGTCAGAATTTTCGGATTCAGTTTCAAGAGGAGACATGTGTGTTTTCTCTTCTTGAGATTGACTAGATGTGATTATCATCATGTCAGGAGGTTCATGAATTTCAAGAGTTTCTTGAAGCACGTTTTTTTCATGAGACCTGTATTTTATCAAAGAATCTTTGATAATCCTTTTGACAGATGGATAATAAGTATATCTTTTAGATTATATTTTTCAGTAAGTTTTATGAAAAATTTAATCACTGGCATCTGAATCTGAATCACGCATCACATATTTTTGTTTTCTTATTAACTCATTATGGTTAATATTCCATGAGTTGCGTTTCAACAAATGAACTAATAGTGTTGAGCTGTTTATCAGGATTTGAAAACAAATTGACTTTCTGTAGAGTATGTTGTGGATACAGTATTTCATCATCTTTTTCTACGTTAAATGAATCAACCATTAGATTCAAATCTTATAGATTGGATTGCACCAAACACATATTGTTAGATCTTTTCGTGTTTGCCTGCTCTGATACCAATTAAAAAGACGAGGGTACCCAAATATACCAAATTCTTTTAAATACCAACGTATAAGTCTGATACCAAGTGTGATCGTCTATGGACAGAGTCGAGACAATACGACAACTATGGTATACACTTTGTGTGATCGTCTATACATACAAAATCGAGACAATACGACAACAAAGTGTTCACTTGAAAATAGGTACGGTGTTGAACCGAAACTCTATAAGATCAATATCAAGTGACTAGGAATTAACATACGTGTGTAATTTACTTAATTATTATAACAATTATAATGCGGAAATAAAGTAAATAACACATCAATATTTTGTTAACGAGGAAACCACAAATGTTGAAAAACCATGAGATCTATTCCAGTTTTGAATACTCTCAGAATTAAGCCGTTATACAAAATCTAATACCAACTTCGTATAGTTGAGACCAAGTAGACTACCCCTATCTACTTAGTTTCCTCAGTATCCCTGCGCCTTCGACTTATAGTGTCACACACGTGAATAAGAAGTCCTTTGGATCGTATTCCGAACAACAAAGGAAGAATCTGTTTGGAAACCACTCTAATCAATATTTGCTATAAAGATATGTGAGTTGTTGACAAAGGCTCTTCCGTTTAAACTAATAAACTCCTTTGTCTGGTTAGATCAATCTAAACTTTGATTACTGAAATAACCAATATTTAGATTCACAATCAATCAATATAGATATCAAAGAGTAACTATAAAGCGATACCGATCTTACACAACTAGACAATCAAGTCTATCAAATATAAACATGATTCTAGTTGAATCCCAGGCGATCAAGGTTTGTGCACTAAATCCACAAGATATGAAAACTAATAAAAAACTCTTCTTCGTCTTCAAATATTCTATTGATTTCAATAACCTGCACAACACAAATTGAATCCTCTTGTGACCAATAATACATAGAATGGAGTCTGTTAACAATGGATTATCACAAGATGTCTTTAAATCCGAAAATGGTTCTAAGATCCCGTCGATAGTTTGATATAGTTTGAGTGAGCCTTATATCAGAAGATAAGGTTCTCAAGAATAAATAAACTAGGTGCAATCAAGATTTCAACAACCGTTAATCAATCAAATCATTAATCAAAAACTAAAAATACAACGCAATTATCTAGTTTCCCTCCGAGGGTACTCGTAGAGATTCTTTATCCCTCAAAAGTCTTTAAACGAGCGGTCGTAAGAGAGTTCACCTAATTAGGGTACTTTCCTCTCCGGATAAACAGCTCCACCAGAAACAACAAGAATGAAGTTTTCCTGGCTCTTAGGATAGTTTGCAAGACATGCAAACTCAAGTATTTATAGACTAAGGTTGTTTGGACAACAAGGAAATTTCAAAACCGAAAATATTCTCAATATATTAACATTAAAGTACCTAATTTTGGTTTTCCTATTTCCACTTAAATGCCAAACCATATTTCCGAAAACTCTTATTTAAAATTGCTATTATTAGTGTAGCACGTTAACTAATAATATTATCCAGAGGATATGCTTTAGTTGCTGGTAATTAAAACATATATGATGAAAATCATAATTAAATGCTTTTCAATATTTCGGTATGGGATCACCTTGGGGATCAAGGAATATCTTTTATCAATTAATGATAAGAACTATGTACATGTTGAAATGATGTTGACATCTAGAAGTTTCTCTCAGCAAACCCTAGTTCCAAATTTACACAAAATGTAGAGAGATGTGAATATTGGAAAATCGATTTTGCTCTTTGAGATCGGTTGTACCAAACTCACAATGTAAGTTGTGACCGGTTTATACCATGCTTCCCAAACTAGGTTGTCACCGGTTACACCATGCTTTCCAGAGTAGGTTGAGATCGGTTACACCATGCTTCCCAAAGGTAGCTTGTGATCGGTTACACTTTAATTCCCGAGATAGCTTGTGATCGTTACACCTTACTTCCCGAGTTAGCTTGTGATCGGTTACACCTTGCTTCCGAAGGTAGCTTGTGACTGATTACAACTAACTTCTAAATACTGGTGACCGGTTACACCTTGCTCCACAAAGTAGCTTGTGACCGTTACAACTTGTTAAATCCTATAAGCTATGACCGGTTAAACCAAAATTATCAACATAAGTTAAGATAGGTTCTACCTTGTCATCTTGTATTGGTCATTCAAAAGATATTCAATAAAGAATATGACCAATCAATATTTCCTTTCGATTACGAAACAAGTTCGTATATGTACTTCCTTTAAACAAATGTTATGAAACATTGTTTCCTAGGATGAAATCAACACCTATATCTTACACATAATCAAGTAACTAAATACAAAGATTATGTTGATGTCGTATTTACGAAGTTCCAAAAGATAAGTGTTTATACTTCTTAATTCAATAGATTCCTTGACACTTTGATTATAATGATATGACCAAGTCTAATCACTAGAGTATTATATATATACATCTTCGCATGTTGTGTTTTCAATATAATACGACTTGAAAAAAAGTTAGGAATGGACACAATTAAAGTAAGTATTACTAACCTCAAGTTGAAGGATGATGTCCTCGTTACAGTCGTTACTTATAGTGATATGACCAAGTCTAATTACTAGAGTATTATATATATAGAGTTTCACATGTTATGTTTTCAATATAATATGACTTGAAATATACGTTATGAATAAAAACAAGTCAAGTTAGTATTGCTAACCTCAAGCGGAAGGATGATGTCCTTGTTGCTGTTGTTACTTCTTCTCATTCTTCAGGTCTTCGGAGTAATACTTGTACATCTCAACATTCCTAGACTTTCTAGCTAACGTAAACGAAGTTGACTCTAGTATTTAATCAAGCGACTCTAGATGATTTTTGATACTAAAATATGACAACCAAACTTGACATACCAACGCTTGGTGGGTTCAACCGAGCTATGTTCTAACACTCTCCCCCTTTGTCAATTTTAGTGATAAAACTCTATTACATATGAAGATAAAAAAATTACAGAATAACTCATTCTTCATACGCTTGATTCCAAGTTTCAACAACACAATTACCCGCATATATTCAAAAATAAATGTCTCTTTTGACATTTTAATAACAAAAGCTTTACCCCTCCCCTTTTAGGAAATCTAGGTAGATATTCAATCTGAGCATATTTGTTATTCCCCTTTTGTAGTATGAAATACTACACAACAAGATGATATGTTTCTCCCCCTTAGTTTATCCTTTACTCTTTCATTAGGTATAACGTTTAATCACATATGTCATTTCCTAGTGATTAAAAGTCACTCGTTTACTCCATATATTTCTCCCCTTTTTTGTCACAAAAATGACAAAGGTACGAGCAAACAAAAGATCAAACCGAAAGGATCTTACAAATCCATAAGATTTGTACAACCTATAAGAGTTAAGCACGAAGGTTTCACATACCAATTTAGATAACCAATACTAAAACTGAAACCACAAAAGTAATCTAGCTTTAGTATGTTATTAAGGAGAAAATTTCCCGAAGAAATTTTCCATTAGTCCGACAAATCAACTAAGATGAATTAGTTATTAACCGGGCCGATTATGTATGTACAATCGCTTATTTCGACAAGACACAAATAGAATTAACTTTATTTCTCTATTCAGGCTCTAATTATTCCATAAGATAACTTAGACCTTTCTTTTTAGACAAGACAAACCCTAGGTTAGTTAACTGGTATTTCTTGTCAAGGATTTCGATTAGACTTGAATAACCGAATCCTACATTTGATAAGTCTAACTAAGATCAAAATTAACTTAGTTTCTCTTATCCGGAATCAAATGGACTAAACAAACGACCCCGTAATTTTTTGTTAAGCAAAATCAATAGATACAAAACAAAATAAATTGACTTGTCAAAGTTTTTCTCAACCGGAAGCAATTGAAACAAATATAAATCAATGTAAGTACCGCAATTGCACCGAATTTCGTTAAGAAAAAACACTTTGATACCAAACAATAAAGAAGATACCAAGTCATAAGTCAAATAAATTGACACAGTTTTTCTTAATCGAAAACAATTGAATCACAATCAATTCATACAACATAATGAAACATATCAATTGTATCGATTTTTTTTAAGCAAAAGCAAAATGTATGCAACAAAATCAAGCTTTTCTTAAACAGGAAAAACGATTAACTAACAAATAAAAATCGTTACCTCGAATTCCGCAACCACTTCTCCCCCGAAAAATATGTATCGTTTAACCGCAAGTTCAATAGGAACTCTCTCCCTGTTTGTTGTCATGCTCTCGGAAGAATAAAAGAACAACAACAAGAGCAACCTTTACAAGTGAAATGTTGAATCGGTTTTAACTAATGCGTGCCAATAGCAAAAGATTAAACCCGAAACTCATATGTTATACTAAACACAACTTATGCAAACATAAATTGATTATTAACATATTGTGACTTTTCACACATGAATTTGAATCGGAACACCTTATGATCCTTTGATAAAGCCTACCAACAAGGGATAGAATTTAATCCCGCTAAATCAAAAATCCACAAAAATCATAAGGGTTTCACACGATATGAGATCGAATATTTAGGTTAATAAACACCGAAATTAAACATCTCATAAATCGAAAGCAATAGCATAAAATATAATCATTCAAAGCAAGCTATGGAATCAGAACTATAAAATAATGAAACACAAAAAGTTATAAAATAAAATTTTATTCATTCATAATAATGATAGTTTATTCAAATAGACTTTATACAAAATAACGAAATAAATCAACAAATCTAATAGTTTATTTTCCGTATCAAGTATCTCAGCATATGCCTTAATCCTTAGAGGTGCTCGATTGTTCACCGAGGTTTTTTCAGTTTTCAAGCTCATGAGTTTCCTCTTTTCTTCAATTGATTGAATTGCCTCTTCAAAAGATTCAGATTCACAATCATCTTCAGAAGTTTTAACGCAAGCCATTCATCATTCTTTACAGAATCTTCTAATTGTTCACGCGCAATTTCAAAATCTCGCATTAGCATAAAACACGAGCTCAAGACATAGTTGATTTCTCTTATATTCCCTTGAAAAATAACACTTAATCTCAGTTGGGAGATAAGTTTCAAGCTTCTGTAATTGAGAGTCGATATCAATAGTATTTTTACCCATCTTGAACCGTAATCTTATTGTGGAAAAGAATCGATTTTCCAAGATGTTTTATATATCAAATAAAACTTGATTCCCAAGTTTCGAAGCAACCAAAAAGGTGTTTTATTTGATATTAAAAACATGTGAGAACATACTCAAATTCGGAAATAAAATCAATTTCCGAAATATTGTCATCAAGAGAGTCTGAAGATATCCTGTACAAATTTATCATTTACTTTCTTAGTATGGACCGAAAATATTACTCCAAAAAGTGAACATGATTCCATTTTTAGAAAATACTCATACTAGTCATAATGCAGATAGATCAAGTACGGATTTATAAGTCTCATATATTCCCTTTGCTCTTTGAGGATTTCCCCATTTATTCGAATTGAGCACAATTATGAGGAAATTCCAATCAACAAGCTTATTTGTTGAATTGAGCTCTTAACAGCTCAATTTTGCAAATGTAACAAGATCTATCAAAGCAATCAATAGCTTTTACAAGATACGCTTGATGTTTTCGGATATTCGTTTTTCTGGAGCGATTCTAAGAATAGATTTCACAATTCTGTGGATCACAACTTGATAAATCTGATTTAACAAATAGTTCTATTCGAATAGGAATAAACTTGTAAGTGTGATTTGAAACCCTTTGAGTCATGGATTGAGTAATATTCTTACATTGACCCAGTTTTTTCTTGGAATATGATGACATCTTTTGATGAGATTGTTTTCTTGATCTTGAAATAGACAAACAATCAATAACAAAACTAAACGGTCTGAAATCATTAGGTTGTGTGCATTTAAGCTGATCTTTGTGTATTTCAGAAAAATAATCCTTGTCATTGTTAGAGACAATTTTACTTGACTGGATATTAGTCAATGGATTATGTTTTGAAACACATCTCTTTTGATTCTTGCAATTGGTTAGACTGTTTGAATAAAGATGTTGTTTATTAGTTAAGAGATTCTGAAAACTAGAATCACATATCCTTGTCTTGACTAATAAATCTTTTTTTAACCTTAAAACGATTGTCAGAATTTTCGGATTCAGTTTCAAGAGGAGACATGTGTGTTTTCTCTTCTTGAGATTGACTAGATGTGATTATCATCATGTCAGGAGGTTCATGAATTTCAAGAGTTTCTTGAAGCACGTTTTTTTTCATGAGACCTGTATTTTATCAAGGAATCTTTGATAATCCTTTTGACAGATGGATAATAAGTATTATCTTTTAGATTATATTTTTCAGTAAGTTTTATGAAAAATTTAATCTCATCACTGGCATCTGAATCTGAATCACGCATCACATATTTTTGTTTTCTTATTAACTCATTATGGTTAATATTCCATGAGTTGCGTTTCAAAAAATGAACTAATAGTGTTGAGTTGTTTATCAGGATTTGAAAACAAATTGACTTTCTGTAGAGTATGTTGTGGATACAGTATTTCATCATCTTTTTCTACGTTAAATGAATCAACCATTAGATTCAAATCTTATAGATTGGATTGCACCAAACACATATTGTTAGATCTTTTCGTGTTTGCCTGCTCTGATACCAATTAAAAAGACGAGGGTACCCAAATATACCAAATTCTTTTAAATATCAACGTATAAGTCTGATACCAAGTGTGATCGTCTATGGACAGAGTCGAGACAATACGACAACTATGGTATACACTTTGTGTGATCGTCTATACATACGAAATCGAGACAATACGACAACAAAGTGTTCACTTGAAAATAGGTACGGTGTTGAACCGAAACTCTATAAGATCAATATCAAGTGACTAGGAATTAACATACGTGTGTAGTTTACTTAATTATTATAACAATTATAATGCGGAAATAAAGTAAATAACACATCAATATTTTGTTAACGAGGAAACCACAAATGTTGAAAAACCATGGGATCTAGTCCAGTTTTGAATACTCTCAGAATTAAGCCGTTATAAAAAATCTAATACCAACTTCGTATAGTTGAGACCAAGTAGACTACCCCTAGCTACTTAGTTTCCTCATTATCCCTGCGCCTTCGACTTATAGTGTCACACACGTGAATAAGAAGTCCTTTGGATCGTATTCCGAACAACAAAGGAAGAATCTGTTTGGCAACCACTCTAATCAATCTTTGCTATAAAGATATGTGAGTTGTTGACAAAGGCTCTTCCGTTTAAACTAATAAACTCCTTTGTCTGGTTAGATCAATCTAAAATTTGATTACTGAAATAACCAATATTTAGATTCACAATCAATCAATATAGATATCAAAAAGTAACTATAAAGCGATACCGATCTTACACAACTAGACAATCAAGTATATCAAAGATAAACATGATTCTAGTTGAATCCCAGGCGATCAAGGTTTGTGCACTAAATCCACAAGATATGAAAACTAATAAAAAAACTCTTCTTCGTCTTCAAATCTTCTATTGATTTCAATAACCTGCACAACACAAATTGAATCCTCTTGTGACCAATGATACATAGAATGGAGTCTGTTAACAATGGATTATCACAAGTTGTCTTTAAATCCGAAAATGGTTCTAAGATCCCGTCGATACTTTGATATAGTTTGAGTGAGCCTTATATCAGAAGATAAGGTTCTCAAGAATAAATAAACTAGGTGCAATAAAGGTTTCAACAACAGTTAATCAATCAAATCATTAATCAAAAACTAAAAATACAACGCAATTATCTAGTTTCCCTCCGAGGGTACTCGTAGAGATTCTTTATCCCTCAAAAGTCTTTAAACGAGTGGTCGTAAGAGACTTCACCTAATTAGGGTACTTTCCTCTCCGGATAAACAGCTCCACCAGAAACAACAAGAATGAAGTTTTCCTGGCTCTTAGGATAGTTTGCAAGACATGCAAACTCAAGTATTTATAGACTAAGGTTGTTTGGACAACAAGGAAATTTTCAAAACCGAAAATATTCTCAATATATTAACAGTAAAGTACCTAATTTTGGTTTTCCTATTTCCACTTAAATGCCAAACCATATTTCCGAAAACTCTTATTTAAAATTGCTATTATTAGTGTAGCACGTTAACTAATAATATTATCCAGAGGATATGCTTTAGTTGATGGTAATTAAAACATATATGATGAAAATCATAATTAAATGCTTTTCAATATTTCGGTATGGGATCACCTTGGGGATCAAGGAATATCTTTGATCAATTAATGATAAGAACTATGTACATGTTGAAATGATGTCGACATCTAGAAGTTTCTCTCAGCAAACCCTAGTTCCAAATTTACACAAAATGTAGAGAGATGTGAATATTGGAAAATCGATTTTGATCTTTGAGATCGGTTGTACCAAACTCACAATGTAAGTTGTGACCGGTTTATACCATGCTTCCCAAACTAGGTTGTCACCGGTTACACCATGCTTTCCAGAGTAGGTTGAAATCGGTTACACTATGCTTCCCAGAGGTAGCTTGTGATCGGTTACACTTTACTTCCCGAGATAGCTTGTGATCGTTACACCTTACTTCCCGAGTTAGTTTGTGATTGGTTACACCTTGCTTCCGAAGGTATCTTGTGACTGATTACAACTAACTTCTAAATACTTGTGACCGGTTACACCTTGCTCCACAAAGTAGCTTGTGACCGTTACAACTTGTTAAATCCTATAGTCTATGACCGGTTAAACCAAAATTCTCAACATAAGTTAAGATAGGTTGTACCTTGTCATCTTGTATTGGTCATTCAAAAGATATTCAATAAAGAACAGGACCAATCAATATTTCCTTTCGATTACGAAACAAGTTCGTATATGTACTTCCTTTAAACAAATGTTATGAAACATTGTTTCCTAGGATGAAATCAACACCTATATCTTACACATAATCAAGTAACTAAATACAAAGATTATGTTGATGTCGTATTTACGAAGTTCCAAAAGATAAGTGTTTATACTTCTTAATTCAATAGATTCCTTGACACTTTAATTATAATGATATGACCAAGTCTAATCACTAGAGTATTATATATATACATCTTCGCATGTTGTGTTTTCAATATAATACGACTTGAAAAAAATTTAGGAATGGACACAATTCAAGTAAGTATTACTAACCTCAAGTTGAAGGATGATGTCCTCGTTGCAGTCATTACTTCTTCTCATTCTTCAGGTCTTCGGAGTAATAATTGTACGTTTCAACATTCCTAGACTTTCTAGTCTAACCTAAACGAAGTTGACTCTAGTATTTAATCAAGCGACTCTAGATGAGTTTTGATACTAAAATATGACAACCAAACTTGACATACCAACGCTTGGTTGGTTCAACCGAGCTATGCTCTAACAGTCTGGGGTTCACAACTTTCTTCAGCCTCGGCATAACCTAGCCGTCATGTGCCTCGGTCTAATTAAATTTGAGGCACTAGCGAAGCAATCGAATGTACATGAGAAACAAAAACATCTTAGTATGACGACGTCGGAGGAAAGCATTACCTTCCAATAATTGAGGGATAAATCTATTCCACTTCTTAACTCTTAAGGACGTTGTAACAATTCTTCGTATTGGAAACCTTTGCTTTTTGATTTTTCCCAATCTTCTTTTCATCTTTGTTCCTACAATTTGCAAAAATAATTTAATTTAAGATCATAACAAAATTAAAAATTAAAAATAATTTAATAATAATAACAAATTAAAAATAAAAATAAAAATAAAAATTAATTTGTTATTCTCGAATTGTTCTTACCATATCGACAACAATTATAACATTCCTTTTATATTGATCGGCTTACACAATCCCATTAACATATAAGGTCATTCGTCGTATGAAAATGAATCGTTAACTACGAATGATCATGATATGTGGGGTCGTTTATTTCTGCACAAAGTCTCTCATGAATGTCATGCCAGAGTATGTGCGTTGTTTTTTTTCCACCATTTTTAGGATCTAGTGTATAAAACACATAACTTTTATTGATAACTACATCTTCCTCTGAGATAATCCTGAACACAAGCTTTGGGGTAGCTTGAGGTGATGTCGCCATATTAAAAGAGATTAATATTGGATTAGAAGAGAGTTAGTTGAAACTACAATAGATTTGTTCGAGATTAAAATGTAAAGAAGGTTGTGAGTTAAAATGAGATTAGTGTGCGGATAAGTTGAATGTGGTTCATATCTGAAACTTTTTGAATCCAATTTTCCTCTATAAGATATGCAATTTTTCTGCTTAGTGAATATGTTTCAACGGAATCTGAAAGTTAGAGAACCTGGAGATAATAGACTGTCATTTCAACCATGCCTGCTAGATACTCCTTCCAATCTCACGAAATGACCACTGCCACTTTAAAAAGAAAACTCAGATAAAATTTGATTATAAAGTTGAAGCGACTTTAGCATCACATCTTTTATGTGACT